>NW_015506405.1:196918-218762 GCF_001515645.1 Sinocyclocheilus grahami
GCACAGAAACGTGAAGCGCAAAGGGAAAAAAGCTCAAACTTGACTGAAACGCAAAATAAAAGCAGCGTTGCAAATAAATTAGTAGATATGGCCATGGAAAATATGTATTGCAAAATCATTGCTTTTGTGCCGTTTCATTTATATTTTGCAATTCTTTATATTTGTTTGCAAAAAACACATTTATTTTTTCTCAATACTTTTATTTTCGTTTGCAAAACTTTATTTTCTTCTGCAAAACGTTATTATTTTGCATATTTATGTGGCATTATATTGACTCCATAGTGTTGTGCTAAATTTCATTGTGATGTGGCTTGTTTCTGTCGTGTTGTGCTAATTTTGCTGTGTTGTGGCTTTTTTATGTTGTGTTGCGACTTGTTTCCACTCTGTTGTTCCAATTTTGTTGTGTTGCGGCTTTTTTCCGTTGTGTTGGGCTAATTTCATTGTGTTGTGCACTACTGGGTCACCGTAGTTTGGGACTGAAAATACACACTTTAAACAAAAATGCAAATTATATCATTATTTACTTACCCTCAGGTCTTTCCAAACCTGTATGTATGTCAGACATTTTCAGAATAAGAGTGTCAAAGGCATTTCTCAGAATAAAGGTCCTTGCACACTGAGTCCAAAATGTTCGTGTGCGTTTTTCAGTTTTTTTCGTATTCGTCATCCTTTCCTATCAAAATGCTTGCAACGTATGCGAAAATGCAGAAAATCGAACCTGGTCCGAATTTTTTTATGACAGACGAAAGTTTCGGAGGCAGTGTGTAAATGTGATTGACACAACGTGAGGTCGTATTTATTTTTCAACAAACGAAAATTTCGGACGAAAAATTCGGACTCGGTGTGCAGAGACCTTAACAAAACATGACTTGTGCTTAGAGTCATAACCTTTGGCTTTCATTTACACAGAAGCAAAGCTGAAAATCTACAACTTTCAGAAAACTGTAACAATATTCATTTTCTGTTTCGTAAACAGTGGTTATTTCCTTCCGGATACACAAATCTAGTTTAAATTCACTCATATAAACAAGGACTGAAGTACTCTGAAAATGTAACACCTTTGACTGAGCAGCCACAACCCTTGTGGTTATGTACAAACGTCACTTGAATTCCTTGTTTCTTGCTGTTTATTAACTCTTTTAGCTATCAGCCTCTTGTTGATGCTCTTGGCAACAGTACAGCAATCTGTCAAGGTGGCGTAGGTGTTGTGGTATTGTGTATTTTTCACTATCCTAAGAGAGAAGCATTGTAATTTCCCTCCTTCCTTTACTCTCAGAAGCTATATCTGCCATTTACATGGGATGCAGAGTTGTGCATTTGTGTTCTTAAAGTTGGTTCCGAGAGGCAGTGGCATTCGTTCCAATGTCCACCTGGGTTTATCTTCAAATGTCAAAGAGATTAGCTCCAGGTCACACTGTCCACATCTGTTATCTCAACGTAAGGACACTTTCACATGCCTCCCTCCCATGTCTATATACTATGTGGAGCTCTAATGAAAACACTTCGATTTATTGGATTTTAAAGACTTGCCAGTAATTTCAGATGAGGATGTGTTTGCTTTTTATTGGCACAGCTGACAGCCTAATTAAGGCCTATGGATGATGATTATTTTGTGGCTTTGCCCAAGTTAAGCACTCACAGTTCAGATTTTTGCCCAGGTGTGATGTCCTGTTTACTTGCGAGCCATATTAGTTGGCTCACTAAACAAATAATGTGCTATTGTTTGATTGATGTTCACTTATCTTAATTCCTTAATTCATCAATTACAAGTATACTTCAATTTTAAAAAATACAAATAATATACATTGTCATTAAATTTTTTAAAAATGGTTTTAAAAGAAGCTTCTTCTGCTCAACCAAGGCTGCATTTATTTAAAACAGTAATATTGTAAAATATTATTACAATTTAACATAACTGTTTTCTATTTTAATATATTTTAAAAGATAATTAATTATTGTGGTGGCAAAGCTGAATTTTCAGAAGCTAATTTTGCCACATGTTCCTTCAGATATTTAATTCTAACATGCTGATTCGGTGCTCAAGAAAAATTTATTTGAAAACAATAGTACTGCTTATTATTTTTTTTAAAGGATTAATTTATGAATAAAAAGTTCAAAAGAACAGCATTTAGCTGAAATGTAACAATGTAAAAGTCTTTACTGTCACTTACTGATACATTTGATCCATTCTTGTTGAATAAAAGTTTTAATAAAAAAAATAAAAATAAAAAACTGATCCCAAACTTTTAAACAGAGTGCCTTTTGTCTTCAAGTTAAGCAAAAATATATATTGTATACTTAATATATATCATTTGTATATAAATTATTTTAGGGCTGGGTATTGGCACAAATTTCACGATTTGATTCAATTTTTGATACACAAGCTTGCAATTGAATTAGATTCTGATTCAATTTGATTTGATATTATTATTTTGGATATATATCAGACACAGTACATGGCAAATTTTCTCAAGAAAAAAAAATCTCTCAACTAATGCTGTAAAAATGAGTTATAAAGTTAATTTTTTTCTAGCTGACTAATGAGTTTATGGTCACCGAATTTGTTTATTTCTGAGGTATGACGTTACGTGACATTGTTCACAAGCTGTTATATTGACGTCTTTCCTCAGTTGGAACACTGAGTGATTACATGAGACAGGATACGGATTTCGGTAAGTTGTACTCTTTCTTATAACATACCTTTGGATGTTCATTCATGTTTATTTTGTGCTATAACTGGTATTAAAATGGAGGAGATGATCAGTTCATGAGCGCTTCGCTCTACCGCTTCTCTTCAACTGAGGCGCTACAGCAATCTGTCACTTGACACGCGACAAAATGGTATTTATTGTTTGAATATTGTAATAAAATGGGCAGAATTTGAAATCTTAGACTTTGTTTCATTTCAAAATTTACATTTGGATTAGAGGTGCGCTACAATATTCCATTCATTACCTGAAAACTGGCAAGACTAATCGATTCTTGGGATTTAAGAATCAATAATAGCTTCGTAAAATGAGAATAGATTAAAAGCGAGAAATCAAATTTTTTTACCCAGCCCTATTATGTATATATAATTTGTACTCATCAAATAAATTATTTCAAGTAATAGTAACATAATTGTACAGCGAATGGCACCACAAACAAGATAACGGCTCCATGTGGGAGATCAAACCTGCAATCTTCTGGTTACCAGCACCTGGGCCTTAACCACTACACCACAGCTTTCCTCCCCTCCCTAAAAAGAACAGAAACTTCAATAAGAAAGTCCACGGGGCAGTAACATGCACAGAGCCCATTGTTTCTTGCCGCATATTGGCATGTATCCTCTGTAAATCATTGGTTGGATTTAATTAAACTAATTCATCATCACGGAGTAATGTAATCAACATCCTATGAAATGGAGCCATCACTTCCTCCGCCGGGCTATGCCTCCCAATGCACCGCCTGTTAATACATCACATTCAAAACCACTCACTGCTCAATAAAGTGTCCATACATCACACCCAAGCCCCTGCAGGAGAATCGGCACATTCACACTTCCATGCATTTTTAAACACTGCTATTCAGTTCCTTTCAAAGACCCGATGCATTTAGATGGCTTTGTGCTTGGATTCATAGTAAAGCCGATAGAATTTATATACCACAATCTTTTGATGTCTGTTGTTATGTAGATCGCAGTACGGGCTCCATTCCAGAGAAAACATCTTAGTATTAATGTCATTCATATAAATAATGCATAGCTTCTTTGGAGAAACAGAGCCAAAAAAACAACAACTTCTCTGCAAACAATTATTTGCAAAGGACGTATTTTACTGCATTGTTTTTGAGTCTGCCAGTCCATTACTCTGGGAATAAATGTACTGTACTCATGAACAGAGAATAACCCTTGGCTTGGTCCCAACTCAATAAAAATCATAGGAGAACGCAGTTTCAAGCTCCACACGGGGTAAAGAGATCCACAGACACAGTAGACAGCATCCACATTGAGGAAACAATTATGTGATATTAATAATTGTACAGATCCACATCCTGTCCTTCAGAGAAAATAGGCTACTGTTTGTGCTTTCCAGCACGCTGTTATGTCGACTTGCCTTCAAGGGATGTTGGTCACCCAAACCACTGAATGAATGATGAAATCCGTGTTCTTTGGTGACTGTCACTGAATACAATATGACTGTTGTCCAATTGAACTGTCTACCATTTCCTGCCATCTAAAGATGTTGTTTGTGCTTTAAAATGTCCATACAACGAAAGTCAATGAGGTCCAATGTTGTCTGGACCCCAACATTCTTCAAATCTTTTGTGTTCCACAGAAGAAATAAATTCATATACTGTAGGTTAGGCGGTGAGTAAATTATGAAATTGGCTGATTTTTATCAAAAAGAAATGTTCTCTAACTCAAATGACAATTTACAATGTGATTATATTACTAAGGTTTTCATACATGCATTATGAATATACCAACTTGTGCATTATATACTGTCTTTAATTGTAAAAAAATGTATGAGTAAGCGTTACACATGATATGAATACCTACAAAGATTAATGAGACTAGACTGGCTTATGGTGACAAAGGCAACTTGATTAACACACTAAACTAGAGATCTATCTGAAATGCACATAAAATAGCTCTGGCAAAGGCAACAGTTTGTGAGAAATATTCTAGTCATATGATTGGTTGAAACATGTCTAGAATGATCTTATAATACAACAAGACTCAGTTTCTATGTAATCCTATTTGTTTAAATGAGGATCCCTGTTTGAAATGGCCACATAACATGCAAACACAAATTATTCACAAAGACGAGGTGTTAGTTTCATCATTATTGCGGAAGGTGAAGATCCCTATGCTATTGTGCCTCATAGTAGACAATTTCCCTACTGAATGAAAACCATCTGTTTGCTCTCCTGCCTCTAAGCTTAACGTATACCAACAGAGTTCTCTTCGACAACAGCAGGGGACTAATGTAGGCTTTAGTAGTTTGATGTCATCCAGTGGTATCTTGACAGCGAAGCTGTCAAGGTGTTGAAATATGCTCTTTTCACAGGGCTGCTGGTGACAAGCTAGTGATTTTGTCCCTAACAAAAGGAGCGGAGGAGTGAAAGAGAGAAGACAGCAGTGAAACTCAAAGATCTGTCAAGAATAGAAAAAGAATATCTAACTATAGAGGCACGATATCTGCCAAGAAACATTGTGCATTCCAAAATATAGTATGACAAAATCTTCACAAATTCAATGTAACCAGACCTGATGAAGTATTAATACTAGTATCATTAAACATCTAGTATCATTTATTTTAATGAATGAATGAATGATGCTGTTTACACATACATTACAGTAAAATAATATAAATTATTTTACTTCCTGTAGGATGATGTCATTCAAGACTTTTTTTAGTTATTGTTAATAAGTAACGGGATGGAAAGTCAAACTATAAATTAATTGCCAAAATAAATAATAGTCCCAAGAAAATGTTTTGCTTAAAATATTGTAATTAGAGACATCTTAATTAATTGCCAATTTGTTCAATAAATAAATAAAAAATAAATAATGTGACACACAGCAGCCACCATAGCACTGTATAACTGATACAGGCTTATGTTTTATTTATTTTTTCCCCCCTTTTATTTGAAATATTTCCAAACGTGTTACCTATATCAGGAAATATCTCGATTCTCAAATATGTGTAAGTAAATGAGTTTTGCACCTTTATAGATCATGTTATTTGATCAATAAATGGTGATGGGCAAAGTAGACTAATAGTAATCGATTAACTACACATAAAAATCTGTCTTTTTACTTAAGTACCAGATATGGGTGTCATGCCATAAAATATTTTTAATACAACTGACTTTGTATTTAATGTGAATTTAATAACAATATTGTAAGTTATTAATTATAACACTTTCACTTTACAGAGAGCCAAGAACATTTACATTATCAAAGAACATTTTCATTCAGTCTAGACAGAGTTCGGAGCACTCACAATATATTTCTTAATTTCGGTCGATAAGATATCATTCCGATATCGATATGAACATTATTAAAAAAAGTCTCGTAAAAACTGCCAAGTAACGAATTACAAATACTCACGTTACAGTAATTAAGTAGTTTTTATCAGTAATTGTACTTTTTAGAATTTTGTACTTTTACTTTTACTTGAGTACATTTTAAGTGATGTATCGGTACTTTTACTCCGCTATTTTCCTCCGTTTGTGGTCGTTACATGCTTATTTTAATTTAATTTTTATCCATCAACGTGATTGGATAGAGAGTAATAGGTCTCGTGACTTTCATCAAATCAAATTGTGCATAGAAAACTTTAACCGCCAACTGTTCATCATGGCTGCTGGAAGTGCATTCTTCAAGCATCAATTTTGTCGCATCTTCCTCTAACTTAATATGTTAAGGTAAATTTCAGATTTCTGCTTACTAAATAATTTGTATATATGCTTGCTTATCTACACGGCCTGAAATTTGGTGTGAGGTTGCGGGTATTGCATACAGTGTTAACTCCTTTTTTGGAAGGTAATGGTACTTTTACTTGAGTATATTTTTTCAGTACTCTTTCCACCACTGGTTATAATGCAGCGCTGTACAAACGCGTCTGTCTCCGGCTCAGCTCCAGCCAGCGAACACAGATTTGAAATTAGAAATTTGCAGCTGATGCTGTGCTGCACTGAACGATCTAATCACACCGGTGTGATTGTATCAAATATAATAAATATTATTCGGCTATTTTTTTGTCTTTTGGAAGCTGCATTCAAAATCCAGTTGGCTCAGAAATCTGAGGGGGCACGTGCCCCCTCACTTTGAATGGGCATGATGCCTCTGCTGCATACATACGCACAGGGTAAAACCTTCACATCTCATATACACATACCTCTTAATTTAGAAAATAAAATAAAATCTCAACCTTATTTCAGCTGCACTCAACTCTGCATACTTCATGCACAGACAGTGAAGAAAGCTTTGCCTTTGTTTGGTCTGTCTGTTTGTTTGCTGCCCCCAAGCAGATGGCATCATCCACAGGAAGTGAATCAGCTTGGCTCTCACAGCACACAGGCTCCCACTAAATTAAAAGGATCATCTCCAAAGCTCCCTGCTTACATGCCAAACCCCCTGGATGTCTGGAGTTATGATATATATGCTATACACACTCAAACTCACTTATTTAATATATTTTGATGGCCACAATAAGGTGAAGAAAACACATTTTACTCTTTAATCAAATTTAATCTGATTAAGTACTTGCCAATTCAACTATACTTAAGCCCTAGTAAGGAACACACCACTTCCTGCTTTTAGAATTATGTTACCTGTGGGCAATTTGTCACGATTTTAAAGGCACAGACTCTGTTTTTAAAATTGGTAGGGATATTTTAAAATCAGCCAAACTGTACAGATGTGTACATACATATAAACAGAAACTGTACCATTTGAGGTCTATATACAGTGCCCTCCACTAATATTGGCATTATTTCATAATGTGAGTTTCCCCCCACTTTCAGTTGTTTTACTTCCATGAAAAGTTAGAATTTTGTGACTTTTTTGAATGAAAGATCAAAAAGATAAACAATGCAGATTTATTTTCACAGCCGCCTTTGTTCATATTTACCAAGGGTGCCAATATTAGTTGAGGGCACAGTCTGTGGGCTGTAACTGTATACAGTGGGTACGGAAAGTATTCAGACCCCCTTAAATTTTTCACTCTTTGTTATATTGCAATATATTGATATTATTGATACATTGCTTGTCATTTTGCCTGACAGTCGGTTTGTGTGTGTATGAGTGAGCTGGTGTTGATTTTTATTTGGTTCTATGTATAGCATAATTTTTAAGTGGATGTTAATGTTTTTTTTTTTTGTTTTTTTTGAATTGGGATAGAACTATATGTATTAGATATCGCATAAATGTTATATGTATTTTGGAGCATGTATTATGTAGAGATTATTTATTTTATATTTTTAGGGTGACAATTTTACCATCAGTCCAAGGACTGCAGATGCAAAATAGTCTTCTGGCTAATTCTGGCACATTGTACATTTATGTATTATTGATGTGCATTGTCCCTGTCAAAAAAACTCGAAAGCTGAATTTTAACTTCTTTAAATGTAAACATTAATGTGTGTATACTGCATATATATTTATTAGGGATGCACCGATACTGATATTGATACTGGTATCGGTATCGGGCCCGATACTGAGCTTCTGTACTCGTACTCGTACAATAACTAGCAGATAAAAATAAATATGATGGAAAAAATATGATGTACAGAGATATATATATATATATACAACAGTTTGTTCTAGTTCTCAAATCTGATTGGCTGAGAACCATGAGATATTGTCCTGGTATCACTAGGAACGCTCTGGCCTATTCACAGCCATGCTGATAAAGAGCCGGTATCGCTCTCGTACTCAAGCGATATTGCTCATATATACAGTATATATATATACTGTATATATATATATATATATATATATGTATAGTCATCTGACATTTAATACAGTTGATTGATTACAAATATGATGCAGGCCAACAACTCACTATGTGATGGAGCCTAGAGAACGTAGTTAGAATGTCCCTAAAATTCAACATATGGGGCAAAAATGCCCCGTTTGAATTTTTGTCTCATATTTACATCATATAGCCTAGTTAAGCAATATTGCACGAGCAGTAAGTGCAATATCACACGAGTGCACATGTGATACTGATCTTATACAACAGTTCAATACATAAGAAGTTAATATTGTGTTATTTTAGACACAATGTTGTCTGTTTTGCTCAATTTTGCAAACTAAAATATAAAGACAAAGCAGAACTGTTCGTCTCCGAGCAACACGCAGCTGCATTTAATTTCTTAATCCACGTTTTGAAGGAATTGGGTGAATCATTAGGCACGTTGGATTTGAAGCGGCGCTGTACTGATCGTTCGGTGTATGACATCAAAAGTACCGCGAGAGCGATTCAAAAGCATGCAGAGTCATCTGCTCTCTAATCGCTCTCGCGGTACTTTGATGTCATACACCGATCGATCTGATGGTGATGATCCACTTCAAGTCGAACAAGCCGAATGATTCAATGGACCATTCATAAAGAGAACCTACACTACACTTACATTTACTACACTCCTAAATGAATCAGCCATTTGAACAAATCAAATGAATGAATAAATGACTCGATGACTTAATCATTAAGACATTTTCCACCACCTACTGGCAGTTTTAGTTTATTATTTAGAGCAGGGATCCTCAAATCTGGCCCACGAGATCCACTTTCCTGCAGAGTTTAGCTCTAACCCTAATCAAACACACCTGAGCATACTAATCAGTGTCTTCAGGATCATTAGAAAATCACAGGTAAGCGAGTTTGATCAGGGTTGGAGCTAAACTCTGCAGCGCATTGGACCTCCAGGGCAAGATTTGGAGTACCAATTTATCAGTAGTTTATCAGGAACCCTGATTTAGAGTATAATTTCATTAAAGAAATAATTTCATATTTCCATAGTAATAATAATAATAATGATAAATTATTAAAAGTATAGTTCACCCACCCAAAAATGTACTAATTTACTCACCCTCATGGTCCAAAAGAGAATATGTAATACATTTTATGTCGAATCAAACAAAATATTTCTTTCTGAAGCTACTTTTTGTAATGTCTGTTTGATGCTTTACACAACCATGACTTTAAATTATCTTTTGGAAGTAATTTCTCAGCCAGATTAATTAATCGCCATATCATGTAATTAATTAGATATTTTTGTCTGAATGCCATGTGTGGGGCTCTGTACAAAAGTGCAAAACAATAATAATAAGGAGAAGAAGAAGAAGAGGAAGAAGAAGAAGAAGAAAGAAAGAAAGAAAGAAAGAAAGAAAGAAAGAAAGAAAGAAAGAAAGAAAGAAAGAAATATATAGATTTTTTTTTGCAGAAAGAAAGAAAGAAAGAAAGAAAGAAAGAAAGAAAGAAAGAAAGAAAGAAAGAAAGAAAGAAAGAAAGAAAGAAAGAAAGAAAGAAAGAAAGAAAGAAAGAAAGAAAGAAAGAAAGAAAGAAAGAAAGAAAGAAAGAAAGAAAGAAAGAAAGAAAGAAAGAAAGAAAGAAATATATAGATTTTTTTTTGCATTTTCTTGTGTCCTGAGTGAATTAAATTTCATGTAGAGCTTCTTTTAAAAGTGTAACCCAGGTACTATAACGTATATTTGATCAAAGTAGGGTTTAAGGGCCAGTAATGTACAATTAACTTGACATATGTCTAAAGTAAACAGCTGTCATCTCTTCAAAAACAAGAACATCATGTGCTCGCCTTGTGGCTCACCGCCTGCATCGCCTTCTGAGTGTTGCGAGTTAATGCTTTGCCCAGAACAAAAACGAGAACAAAACAAAAATCAATCTCTCTCACCCTCTCTGTTCAATTCAAACTTCAAAGGAGGAAAAAAAAAGAAAAAAGAGTCGAGCAATTTGTCACTGAAGCATGTCTTTTTATTTCCTGATAAAGAACATTACGTTCAAGACAAAAAGCAGGAACATATGGAACAGTGTGAAGAGCACTGAAATGACCCATATCGCTTCATTTAAACCCTAAGAAGCCGTTCCTCATTGAGCTTTCAATGGTCCTGCAGTTCTCTTTAGCGATACAGAGATTATCTTGGCTGTATGTTCATTCTACTCATAACTCATGTCAAAACACTCAGGTCATACTCCACTGACCAATATAAGAAATAGCATGATGTGCTTGGAAAGCTCCGAGACTGTCATCACAATACGTTTTTCTTCATTACAGGAAAGTGGGCTGTCTCCCAGCTCCCCTGATAACCCAAGATGTCGGGCTGGTCCCATAGGGAAGCTAGATGGGCAGCCTATCCAGGTTCCCGCTGGCCAAAGTGGCACTGAAAATGTGCAGCTGCCCTTCCCTGGAGGCCCTGATAATGCAGTGATTACATTTCTCTGTGGTGGCAGAACTTGGGCACACCAACGCTAGGAATATGCACAGTCCAGAAACTGAAACAGCAAAAACAATAACTATAAGATGAAAACCAAGGACTTAATATCAGGTAACAGCTAGGCTTAGAAATTAAAAACACTCCAGGTGAATCTTATTATAAATCTAAGAGGACTAAGAGTTGAACATAATATGAAGCAACTGGAATCAGCTTCTGAAGTATCACTTTATCACTAGATTCACTTACATGAGAACAAGTAGACAGTCGTTTAAGGTGTTCTCAAGCAAGTCTTACTTGAGGAATATTAGAAGTGACATAGTATAATATAAACAGTCCCACTGTGAGTGATACATTAGGTAGAGATGTACTTGGCAATTACAATAGTGTTCATCAACTTTGAAGCAATAGAATGCTTCAAAATTTCAAATACTTTGAAGATTGTTATAAGTATTAACCAGTGAATAAGAATTCCAGTTCAGTGTTTCAGATCGATGACTTTAAATAATTTTAGTCCTTTCTATGAAGAGTCAAAATTAATGAAGTGAAAATGAAAAAAGGTGAGGATAAATTAAAGCAGTTAGAGCAGAGAGTGGAGTAAGCTGTGCCACTTTTTACTTAAGTTAACCTCTAGTCAAGGGGAAAGAAGATAGAGGTAAAATTAATGCATCTAAATACATTTCAGGATGCCTGCTATCAACTCAAATTAGAAGAAAGTGTCCCGAATGCGAGACAATAGATACAGGATTTAATAATAATTACCAAAAAAAAAGAGTATAAAATAAATAAATAAATAAAATAAAATAATAAAATAAAATAAAATATCCCATTTCACTATCCAATTTTAGAGCCTTAACCTACTGCAAATTATGAGATATTCATAAAGTTAATATTTTTCTCAGGGGAAAAAAAAAGATTCTTGACAAAAAAAGTATACACAAGATCCATTATTAGACTGAAGAAACTTTCTTATGTCACATTCCAATCACCAAGGCTGCAGGGAAATATGAAATGCGTTGTAGTAGTTGTCCAGGCTTTGTGTGGCTGAGGTAGCTTCTTCAGTGCATAAATCAATGTGGGAAACAAACTCTTGACTGTTTTCTTTGAAAGGTGGGGTTTTCCTTGCCAGCACTCCCTCAGATTTTTTGGAAAACACATTGGCTACTACTTTAACAAGACCAATGTATTTCCAGCATTTAGATGCAAAGCTTATTATTATTAGATTATTAGTCACTGGCACTGCTTACCCTGAAGCAGATGGCACACTTTACCCCACAACTACCATTTTGTGAAAATATTTTGTTTAATAATTTATGGATAATCTTTAGCCAAACAATGTACATGTTTTTAGCATGGTTTAACATTGGCAAAAATATAAATTTTAGACCTGGATAATTTTGATTTGACAAAATAATTTGACCTGCCATGTAAAAAAATGTACACTGACTTTTTTATGTGCATCTTTTCAGTCCTATGTCTAAATACATAGATATATACATTACATGATAAAAATTGTGCACAGCTTCCTAGATTAAAGGGGCAGCACAGCTTACTCACTGATTTTACTCCACTATTGTAAGCAACACAGTAACCGCAGGGTGCCCAATATGCACAAACACATCAATAAGTTTACCCATGCCAGTGGAGTGCTGTTAGTACACTCATGCGATAGTAGTCTGTGTTGGCTTACAAACACATTAAATTCCACTGCACATTTTGTTGTGTAAAGCTGATTGAAATGCATTTCCTATCGATACATTATCTATGGTAATGAGCTTCTCAAAATTCCCATGATAACTACACCTGAAATCCATTCTAAGGCATTATAAATAAAACAGAGAGAACATGATTAATCTAAATGATAATAGAATACCAGTGGTGAGAATAGTTGACCCACTGTGCCTGGACTCTGTAATAAATTAAGTTCTTCTAGAAATGTCCTGCATCTACATGAAGCAATTGGGCACACAGTTTTAGCATAAACTGATCGATCTTTTCATGAATACAATTCCCCACACTTTGCATGTAAAGTGCAATCTGGAATTAAACAAGGTGAGGAACAATCATGTGCAGGTCGAAGCTGATTTTTTTGGTGCACGGAGATATGGGAATGCAGAGATGTTTTGTGGCATTGTGGGTTGGTGTAATGGTTACTTACATTTGTCCAGAACCTCATCAGAACCATCTGGACAGTCTGGTTCCCCATCACAAAGCCAGCTCTCGGACACACAGGTCAGCTGGTCACCGCATAGAAACTCTCCAACATCACATAAAATGGGCTCTAATGAGAGAGGGGGGTGGAGACAGAGATGAAGTATGGAATGAGGTGCAATACAGTCATTAAATGTTTAAATTACATGATTGTCTAATAAATATAATGATTAGTAAGTAAATGTGAAATGCATGAACTCACAATGATTCATTATAGTGACAAAATGATTATGATTCAAAATGCTCCAATTCCAAAATGTTGAGGCAGGAATGCCAGTGATAATTTTATGCACCACTGCTCTCTGTCCTTGCTATGCCCCACCACCACCTCCACATTACAACACACTCACACACACACAATCCCCGCCAAGCAAATTCACTATCAAGGGACAGAATTATAAATGTCAAACGGTTTCATCTTGCTCCCGGTCTCTCCCTCTCTCTGTCTTTCTCAATATCTCTATCTCTTTCAAGCTGCAGGCCTTAAAATTAGGCCGTAACCTACTGTATATGAACAGCGTTTCTTACTACACCTCTTTGGGTAATGCTTTGATAGTGGTCATTTTGGAACTTGTATATAGACTAATTCCCTATTCCACATAATACAACTGAAGCTCACTGCTACAGTACATGCCAAGGAATAATCCCTTGTTACGGTTCTGATCACACTAAATCTATAATCTATATTGCAATGCTTTTCTTTTAAAGAAACTGACAAATTGTTGCATGAACTAAATGTATTTACTCACCTTCATGTCATTCCAAACCTGCATGACATTCTTTCTTCAGTGGAATGCAGAAGATTTTTTGAAAAATGGCAGTGTTGCTTTATGTCCAAACAGTGAAAATCAAATGGGTCTAATGTTGTTTGAACCTCAACGTTCTTCCAAATATCTTTGTTCCACAGACACAATAAAGTCATACAGGTTTGAAATTACATAAATCTGAATAAATGACAGAATTTCCATTTAATATCTTACTTACAAATAAGAACTGAACAAAGTACTATTGAACATGGCATGTGTGGTTTTAAACTGGTGTTTTGTTAGGGTAGATATATACAGACACACATCTTTGGGTGCTGCAACATGGGAATTCAGCACAAGACAACTGATTTCACAAGTTCATCCTACATAATTTAAAAATCCGAAAAATGTTTTTGCACATCTTCCAATGAAAGGCAGGTTGCATTTTTCTCTAGCATGACTGAAGATTAGTTCTATGGGAAAGGATGGATCTGGCAAACTGTTCGAGAGCTGGGCTCTTCTACAATTGATTCACTTTCTTTAGAGCCACAGTGGCTCTGAAACTCGGCTGGTAATCTGGCATGATTCAATTCAATGGCAGCTGCACATCAGTCAAAAAGCAATTACAGGGAATATGATGATGGCTGCCCTCTGTCCTTCATTCTTACTAACAAAAACAACAGCAATTCTGCTGCCCCGAATGAATAGTGATGGTGATTTGATTGTTGTAGTGGCTTTAAAAATATGTGTCTATATTTTCGGATGAGTGGTTATTGAAACGGATTTCAAGCCAAACTTTTTACCTAGTGTGACTGGCCTCATATTTTGCAGGAAAATGTTGACTGGCAGTTAAAAAAAAAAAAAAGAACATGAATCAAATTCAACTAGAAGAAAAATAGCCAAGGAGAGGAAAAGTTTGGTTAAGTCTCCCGATAAAAGATCTCCCGAGTCCAGTCTGAAGGCATTTTTATCTTTGCAGTTGAATTGGTTTGCATTTAAAAACATTTATTTTACCTGAGGATAGTTTCTTTTGCAAGCAGCAGAAGCCATAAAAGAGACAACTTCAGAACCCAGGAGTGGCATCTGTCCACTGATGTGTACCTGCTTTCATGTCGGGATGCCCTTTAAAGCATAGCCCAATTTGAATTATTGGAATGACCAGTGATGACACTTTACCTTCCCTCTTACCTCAAGAGGCCTTCACTTCTTGACTCGAGTGTTTGATGCTTCCATAGCTCTCGGTTTCAATAGATTCTCCACAGACAGTTCAAAATGCACAGAAAGAAAAACTGCACAAAACACTTCAAGCCTGTCAAGACCAAAATCTTGCATTATTTGTTTTCTGAGGTAAAAACTGAATTTACATTTGAAAGGAGGGAATGCTACACTGAACCGCTAAATGTTGCGGTCATTCAGAGATAATTTCAAACAAACACAAGAAAGGAAGATAAAAATAACAATGGAGCAAAATGGCCCCAACTGTTTGATGAGGTAGCGGTAACCCATTACCCTAACAGTAGGAAATGTTCAGTGGAGCTTGGACTGGATGCTATTATGAGCTTAATTTCTGGCACAAGCTGCCATCTGACGAGCAGAGAACTTTGGCTCATTAAAGCTCCTCAGCCTTTGTGATTCCGTCAGTTCTGATACGCAAAACTGTGACAGGGAGCCGGTGAATAGAAGTGATGGTCTTCAGAACTCCGGATGGAAGCTCTGCCAATCTTGTTTGATCAATCTGTCAAGGAGAATAGTTGTTTGACGCTAGGTGTCTAAGCCACAGAGTAAGCTCAATTAATCTCCAAGATGTTGTTCAATGCAAATATTCAAGCACAACCCATTCAAGCATCTTCACAAACCATACTGCTAAAAACATTTTTTTGGCCATATTACATTTGAAATATATGCTAAATGTGTTACAAAAAGCACTGCTTATCGAAAATATACTTTTCAAATTGAAAATATATTTTGTTTAAACCTTCAAATGACAAACTATATTGCCTAATGTAAGCAAGAAAGAAAGAAATCTAGATAAATCTGAAAATATATTTTTGGGTAAATGTACAGTTGTGGTCTAAATTTTACATTCACTTTGCAGTATCTGCAAAACATTAATAATTTTACCAAAATAAGTGTAAGACTTTTGGAACCGTTTTGCCCCCGTAGTTCTTCCTGTGTTTCCTTATATGGTCTTTTTCTTGTTCTTGTTTAGTTTGATTGCTTTATGATTCCTTGCACCTGTGTTGAGTTCCTTATTAGCCTGTGTATATAAGTTCCTGGTTACATCATTACAACGTTTTCATCATTAAAGACAGTTAAAGTTTATTCATGCCTCCTTCGTGCTTCCAGCAAGACACACCGTGACAGAAGATCTGACCAAACAAGATGACTGCGGCTGAAGACAGGCTTTGGTGTCTGCGGCAGGGTGGTCAGGAGTTGGAGAAGTATGTAGAGGTGTAGAGTTCCTAGAGGTGAGCTGGTTTGATGCTGCTCTCGGTGTCTGTTTTTGGCTGGAGCTGGATGATGCCATAATCGGCTGCGATCTTCCCACGTACAGTTTTCCCCTGATTGAGTTGGTTAATCATGTCTTTTATTTAAATAAAGTAAGTCTGAAAGTAGAAAAGGTTCAGAGCGATCATCATCCAGTCCCTCCCGAAAACCACTGGTCCTCGCCAGCACCCTCCACATACCCGGCCAAATGTTCTGACCACCCATCTCCTCCCAGCACCGTCTCTGTCCTCAGCCCAGAAACGCTGGCCGTTCATCAGTCAAGCCCACCCGTCCGTGGCTCACTCAATCCCACCGGGCGTTCCTCAGTCAAGTCCGCCGGCCGCTCAGAAGTCAAGCACGCCGGCCGTGCTCACTCAAGCTCGCCGTCCATTCCTGACTCAAGCCCGTCAAGCGCAGGGAGGGCCACTGTTCCCGAGGTAGGCCTACGGAAGACCTCAAAAGACTATATTCTACCCAATAATCTTTTTTGGGGGAGGTAGTAGGGATCCATCCGTGGAGGCTGGGCCGAGTGCCGAGGCCAGGCTCCCCGAGCTCCCTGTTCCGCCATGGCCTCCTAAACTGTCTGCTCCGCCATGGCTCCCCGAGCTCCCTGTTCTGCCATGGCCTCCTAAACTATCTGCTACGCCATGGCTCCCTGAGCTCCCTGTTCCGCCATGGAGGTATTCCCTGTGTCCCAGTCCTGCACCAGCATCCAGGGCGCCCACCCCCCCTCCCTAGTGGAATTGTTACGGCGCGGGACGCACCTTCTAGGAGGGGGGAGTTATGTCAGACTTTTGGACCCGTTTTGCCCCCTGTAGTTCTTCCTGTGTTACCTTATGTGGTCTTTTTCCTGTTCTTGTTTAGTTTGATTGCTTTATGATTCCTTGCACCTGTGTTTAGTTCCTTATTATCCTGTGCATATAAGTTCCTGGTTGCTCTGTGTTCCTTTGTCGGATCTACTTGTTAGTTACGTGTGTTTGTGCTTTTCCTATGTTGGATTATTCCCCTGCGTTTTCATGCCTCCTTCGTGCTTCCAGCAAGACACACCATGACAATAAGAGGGATCAAACCAAATGCATGTTATTTTTTTACTTAGTACTGACCTGAAAGATATTTCACTTAAAAGACATTTACATATAGTCCACAAGAGCAAATAATAGCTGACCCCGTTCAAAGGTTTACATACATTTGATTCTTAATACTGTGTTGTTACCTGGATGATCCACAGGGGTTTTTTTTTTTTTTTTTGTGATACTTGTTTATGAGTTCCTTGTTTGTCCTGAACAGTTAAACAGCCCGCTGTTCTTCAGAAAAATCTTTCAGGTCCCACAAATTCTTTGGTTTTCCAGCATCTTATTTGAACCCTTTCCAACAATGACTGTATGATTTTGAGATCCATCTTTTCACACTGAGGATAACTGAGGGACTCAACTATTACAAAAGGTTAAAACGGTCAATAAAGCTCAAGAAGGAAAAACGATGCATTAAGAGCCGGGGGTGTAAACTTTTCAAAAGAATGAAGATGTGTAAAAAAAAATTATTTAGCCTAAATACCTTTTTTTTATTCATTTAGTACTGCCCTTCAGAAGCTACAGAAGATATTTGCATGTTTCCTAGAAGACAAAATAAGTTCAATTTACCCTGATCTTCAAATTCAAAAAGTTTTCACCATCAGGCTCTTAAAGGGGTTATATGATGTTGCTAAAAAGAACATTATTTTGTGTATTTGGTGTAATGAAATGTGTTTATGCGGTTTAAGGTTAAAAAAACACATTATTTTCCACATTCTGCACATTATTGTTTCTCCTCTATGCTCCGCCTTTCTGAAACGCATCGATTTTTACAAAGGTCATCGGTCTGAAAAGCGAGGTGTGCTCTGATTGACCAGCTATCCAGTGCGTTGTGATTGGCCAAATACCTCAAGTGTGTGACGGAAATGTTATGCCCCTTACCATACTGTTGATGCCTTGTCCAGCCGGAGCGACGAGACAAAAACATTAAAACCCATTATAAACGAGGCATTTGTTGCATCCAGTGGGGACATAATTACAGATTATAATGACTTATACTGTCTTTTTATGCGTTGCATCGCTCCGCGTAAACATAAAACCATGTCTGCATTTGTTATCAGAGAAATGACAAACAACAAGCGCTACTCTATCTTGCTCAAAACTCGCATTTGAATCATCAGCGGCAAATCCTTTAAATATGAAAACTGTACTTACAGTCTGAGTTAGAACAGCCGGCATTGTAGTCTACTATTCCAGGATCAGGAAACAGTCCTCCATAAAAAATGTGCTGCACACATCTGAATATTTAGGTTGAACTGTTCTGGAACAGTGTTGTAAATACAACTTAACCACTGATTTCTAGTTGTGTCCTCTTTTGGAAGGCCAAACAAAGTAGTTTCGCTTTCACAACGAAACACAGCGTCACACACGGCGGGCTTGAGTGAGCGGAGGCCGGCGTAGAGTGAGCGGCAGCCGGCGGATTCGACGAAGGAGCGGCCGGCGGGCTTGCGGCAACCACACGTGACGACCCCGGGATGGACTCCTTTTCGTCCACGGTGAAAGCCGATCCGGCGATCCACAGCATGAAGTTTATGTATTTCCTCGGCGACCAGCACAGATCAGTTCTAGGCATGACAAAGTGGATATCGTCCTCTTTTGGCAGGCCAAACAAAGTAGTTTCGCTTTCACAACGAAACAAAGTGTCTTCACGACATGGCGGCAGCAACAATACTACAGCGAGGATAAAAGTTGTGCCTTCTTTCTTTGCGTGAAAATTTGGGCGGCGTTATGCAAATCTTCCCACATCGTGAAGTAGACATGTGGGGGCATGTTAGAATGAGCCGTTTTAGGTAGGCATGGTTGACTCTTAACTTTTATAAAGAATATCTCTTTGGATTTGAGACTTTAGTCTTTGCAACTTTACAGATCTTCTTTATGCACCAAGAGCTTGTGACACTTCAAAGAGAAAGGAAACATTGAAATCGCATCATATGACCCCTTTAATGCATTTTGCAGATACTGCAAGTGTACGTAAAATTTTGACCACAACTGTATCTATATCGATCTTATATATAGACCTATTTTTTCAGCATAGAAAAATAAAGCTGTAAGAGAAAGCCAAAGAGAACAAAACAACTGTTGGAATTTACTAATCTACAGTACAATTGTGAGCCCCATTAATGAGCCTGAATCAATGATGCTCCAGTATAACCCTAAAAAATGAATCACCTTGCATTTAATTTAAGCTTTAACTGGGTGCTCAACAGCTGTTCAAGCTGCTTCAGTCTCATTATCTTTACAACTGTTCGCTGTCACGCAACGCGCCCAAGACCGTTTCCTTACCTTGACAACCCTACCGTGGCATGCAATAATAGAAAAGACAGCCTCACAATTTCCAAACTCAAGAAAGTCTGCTGAGCCACTGAGATCTTTACTGTCATTTAAAACAGAGCTGAGATAGAAGAACTGCACCAACAGCATAGAACAAACTTAACTTGAACCAAAAAATGTATTTTCATGTAAGTAAAGTGGCATTTTCATGTTGAGGTCAGTGTACAGAGAAATGTGACATTCTCCTAGTTGGATTTCACAGGAAATCTTGTTATAAGTCACTCTAAGGCTGTGAAAATCCTTTGAGATTATACATGATCCATGTAATGCTTCTTTGACACTTGTGAAAGGATAAAAAGTCTGCATGCTAAACCTTGTGTCTAACACAAACACACAACCGTCGTGCGCTCCTGTTTTTGAGCTTTATAACCCAAAATGGCCAATGAACTGTTTAATTCTCACCTTGACATATACAACACGGTATTTTGATCTAAATGTCAGCTGCTTCAGTTTTGATCAGAAAACCGTGATTAACATTAATATCACCTGACACCTATAACATAAATGTCTTGAGAATGTCATTCGGCAGCAAGATTCACCTATATAACACCAGTGAATGTCAGTGCATAAGCCAAACTATTTGTTCTGCTTCACTTTTCATTATGCATTAAATATTTTTTTTTAATCAAAAGTAACAGTAAAGACATTTACACTGTTACACTGTTTATTATAAATAAACTTTCTAAATAAATACTTCCTTTTCATTAAAAAAAAAAATCGTCTCCAGGTTATGTATGTAACCATGGTTTCCTTTCGAAAGGGAACTCAACGCTGCGCCCTCTAGAGGGTGCTAGGGGAACGCCTTCAGCGTGACCGGTGTCTGAAGCATTAAATGAAAAAACGACAATGAATTTGACATTGGCAGGCGGCAGCCTATGACGTAAACAATAAAGTGAATGCGGGTATAAAAGAGCACCTGCGGAAAACGTCATCCTCTTCTTTGTCTTCAAGCCTTGTGTACGGAAACACATGCGTTTGACTCACGGGGGGTAAGGATGCGCTCACTGTTTGCATTCGCGGAACTACTAGAGCAGAGATCTGTACTCTAGTTTTTTGTCAGCGTTTGCACGAGCGCGTTCACCTCTCGAGGGAGTTGAACAAGCTTAATACGATGCATTCACGGCGGTTTCTGTTCTTGCCTGATTCTTGAGAGAATTTAGTCTTTGAACAGAGTGTGTTTGGCTCTCGACGGAGATTAGCCACGCTGCGAGATGTGATCGCATTGAGAATGCCTCTATGCCTGATTCTCTTTGAGAATTGAGTGCCTTTCACCCGCGTTTTGGGTCTCGCGGCTGCTGAGGCAGTTAATCAGACCGGTCACAGGGATTGTAGGCGGGGCCTGGAAGGAATCTGACGAGGAGGGCCCGAGGAGTGCTTTCTCTTTCAGAATTCCTTTTTGGGTTTATTTTATTTTACAGAATAGGAACTGTGTATAATGTGAGATATCTACATTATTGGTGAAGGAGGCTCCTGACTTGGTGTAATGGCAAGTTTTTGAGTTGTTAGGCTCTTGTTTGAGCCTCCTTTGAGCCTCCTCATCCTCGCAGCCCAGGACGTGAATATTTAGGTTGAGCATGGTTTCTGCTCTTCTCGCCGAGAGAGTTATACTGCGCACTCTGCTCCCCAGTATATTTATTTGCAGTTATTTCAGGGTTTTTTGAGGCTCTCTGTGAGCCTCCCTGATCAGCTGTTCATGAGCCTGGTAGCTCCCCCCCCTCCCTTTGAGGGTCGCTATGCTGAGATCGCAGTTCCTAGTGTTTTTTCAACAGAGCTCTGTGGCTGTTTTAGGTTGTTAGGCTCTTGTGGGCCTCCTTGATAAGTCGCTCTTAGGTCGAGCTTTGAGTACTCCCCTCACTTGAGGTCTTCGTACTGAGTATGCTGATCCATAAGGGTGGGTGGTTGTACTCCCCCTTGCTTAGAGGGTTGGTATGTTGAGTGCTTGCTCCCTAGAGCTCTATTCGGCACTTAGGAGCATGGTCAGTACTCCTAGCTTAGTACTTCAGCTTTGAGTCGTTAGGCAGTGTACTCCGCTCCCTAGAGCTCCGCTTAGACAG
>NW_015506405.1:220568-244877 GCF_001515645.1 Sinocyclocheilus grahami
CTGCTGAAGCCTCCGCTCTCCAGAGCTCCGCTTAGGCAGTACCATTACTTTGTAGGTTCTTATGTGAGCCTCGCTAACTGTCTCTAGCGCTGAGTGTAGTCAGGTCTTCTCTCGTTTTAGAGGGTCGTCATGCTGAGATCTCCATTCTTAGGAGCTTCTCTATGAGGGTTGAGCGTTGTTAGGCTTCCTCTTGTTTAAGAGAGTCGTCTTGCTGGAACAGCCGCTCCCCAGAGCTCCGCTTAGGCAGTAATATGAGTTGTAGGCTCTTTCTTTTGAGCCTCACTAACTGCCTCTAGCGCTGAGTGTAGTCAGGTCTCCTCTCGCTTTAGAGAGTTGTTATGCTGAGACCTCCACTCTTAAGAGCTCCTCAACTAGAGTTGAGTGTTGTTAGGCTCCTCTCGTTTAAGAGAGTCATCCTGCTGAAGCCTTCACTCTTTAGAGCTCCGTCTTTGGCAGAATTATGGGGTTGTGGGCCCTTTCTTTTTGAGCCTCACTAACTGCCTCTGGCGTTGAGTGTAGCTAGGTCTCCTCTCGCTTTAGAGAGTTGTTATGCTGAGACCTCCACTCTTAAGAGCTCCTCAACTAGAGTTGAGTGTTGTTAGGCTCCTCTCGTTTAAGAGAGTCATCCTGCTGAAGCCTTCACTCTTTAGAGCTCCGTCTTTGGCAGAATTATGGGGTTGTGGGCCCTTTCTTTTTGAGCCTCACTAACTGCCTCTGGCGTTGAGTGTAGCTAGGTCTCCTCTCGCTTTAGAGAGTTGTTATGCTGAGACCTCCACTCTTAAGAGCTCCTCAACGGGGATTGAGTGTGGTTAGGCTCCTCTCGTTTACGAGAGTCATCCTGATGAAGCCTCCGCTCTCCAGAGCACTGCTGAGGCAGAAATATGGGTTTGTAGACTCTCCCCTTTTTGAGCCTCACGAACTGCCTCTGGCGTTGAGTGTAGCTAGGTCTCCTCTCACTTTAGAGAGTCGTTAAGAGCCCCTGAACTATGGTTAAGTGTTGTTAGGCTTCCTCTCATTTAAGAGAGTCGTTCTGCTGAAGCCTCCACTTTGCATAGCTCCGTTTAGGCAGTATTAATGTGCAGGGTCTTGAGCCTCACTAACTGACCCTGGCGTTGAGTGTAGCCAGGTCTCCTCTCATTCTAGAGAGTCAGTATGCTGAGAGCTCCACTCTTAGAGTTCCGACTCTGGTAGGTGAGCGCTGGCGAGTTTTTGAGCCTGCCTGTAGAGGTTGTGGCTCGGGTCCTAGCAGAAATGATCTGGCGGGGGCAGGGATGGTGTTCCTTGAGTCCTTGACTTAAGGAATCCAGTTTTGGGCACTCATCCCTCAGCATAGCGCCCTCTAGAGGATGCAGCATTGAGTTTCCTTTCGAAAGGGAACGTCTCAAGTTAAGCATGTAACCATGGTTCCCTGAGAACAGGGAACGAGTCGCTGCGTCTCATTGCCATGCCTCGGCATTCCTGCCTGCGTCTCCTTCAGACAAAGAAGTGGATGACGTTTTCCACAGGTGCTCTTTTATACACGCATTCGCTTTTTTGTTTACGTCATAGGCTGCTGCCTGCCAATGTCAAGTTCATTGTCGATTTTTCATTTCATGCTTCAGACACCGGTCACGCTGAAGGCTTTCCCCTAGCGCCCTGTAGAGGATGCAGCGTCTCGTTCCCTGTTCTCAGGGAACCATGGTTACATGCGTAACCTGAGACGTTCCCCAAAGGGAATGAGACGCTGTGTCGAAACGCTACAGGAACGCCTCCAGCGTGACCATGCTCTGAATTACATGTGTAATCAGTCCAATGGATGGGCGAGACGTCACGGGCGGGGTGACGTAGTATATGAAGTATAAAACACGTACGGTGAAACCGGCGTCAGCTTCTAGGAGTGAAGCAAGCGCTGGCAGGGATACCGGAAGTATGGCCCTGAGACGCAGTGTCTCGTTCCCTTAGGGGAACCATGGTTACATATGTAACCTGGAGACGTTCCCCTTCAGGAACTCGAGCTGCGTCGAAACGCTACGGGTACAAGAATGCCCACGCCGCCAGACTTGTAAATCCCTGCCTAGTGTGGAAGAGTACAACTAAGGCGAGAGAAAAGGGAGCCAGGAATGGCTAAAGTAGGCGGGGGCCGCCCGAAGGCCAACTTTTGGAGGAGTGAGCCATGACCCCCGAAGGAGAGGAGAGATCAGAGGGCTCAAGGGTATGGAATAGCATCCTGATCCACCACTTAGCATAAGCTTCTCTGGCCGGAGACCTCAGCCTCAGCGCACCGCGGAGGAAACGTGTAAGAAGAGGGTGTCTTCCCACTGAATGGCCACCGAGAGAGGCGTGGTGGGCAGCAATGGCCGCCACGAAGACCTCTAGGGTGGTGTGGGTCAACCCTGCGAATAAACAGGCCTGCAGGAACTCCAAAACTGTACCAAACGGGCAGTTAGCAGGGTCGAGCTGGCGGTCTCCGCACCAAGAAGTACAGTTTCCTCATATGGGGAGCTCTGGATGGAGGATGGTCTCAACAACCTCGGTTGAGAGACCAGAAGCTATGAGTTGCGCCTCCTCCTGTGAGAGGAGATCTCTCCTGATGGGAATCTCCCATGGAGCGCCGTCGAGGAGAGAAATCAGGTCCGAGAACCATTCTCGGCCTGGCCAGAACAGGGCCACTGTCTTGCAGTCGACTGACCTCGTTCCAGTGCACTCTCTCCAGAACTCCCAGGAGCAGAAAAATCGGGGGAAACGTGTACAGACGAAGCCTCGGCCACGTCTGTACCATGGCATCCAGCCACACTGGAGCTGGATGAGTCCGAGACAGAACCAGAGGGGACCGTGCGATATCATCCGAGTCGCAAACAAGTCCACCTGAGCCTGGCCAAAGACTCTCCAAGTCTGCTTCACCCCTCGGGCTGAGGCATCTATTCCCCGGGCCGCGCGTGACCTTGAGCATGCGAAGCGGGTTTCCCCTCGGGGAGAACCCCTTGGTCTTAAGCCACCACTGTAGGGGTCTCATGTAAAGCAGGCCAAAAGTAACCACGTTGGACGTGGCTGCCATCAGACCCAGCTGTCTGTAACTGCTTGACAGTGAGTGACCGGCCTTCACTCACTCTCGCGACGAGGATCGATCCGAGCAGGAGACATACGTGCCTACATCGTGGTCGAATCCCACACCACGCCCAGATAAGTGGTTCTCTGTACTGGAGAAAAGACACTTTTCTTGGCGTTAAGTCTTAACCCCAGCTCTTTCGTGTAAGCGAGAAGGTCATCTCGATGTCGAACTGCCATCCACTCTGATTGAGCTAATATCAACCAATCGTCGATGTGGTTGAGTTGTGAAAGTGTGGGGTGAGAGTGCAAGGCCAAAGGAAGAACTCGGTGTTGGTAAGCTTTTGCCCCCAAAAGCAAACCTCAGGAACTTCCTGTGATGAGGAAGGATGGAGACATGTGCATCTTTTAGACAGATCGTGCCAAACCAGTCCTCTGACTTGATCTGAGACACGACTTGCTTGAGTGTGAGCGTGCTGAACTTCAGTCGCCTGACTGAGCGGTTCAAACGACACAGATCTAAAATAGGACGCCACCCTCCATCCTTCCTCAGAATGGTGAAGTACCGACTGTAGAACCCGGACTCTGCTACGTGAGGAGGGACCACCTCGATGGTGAGTAACTTCTGTTCCATGACCAGAGCCTGCTCGGGACCCACCATAGTGGGGATGACACCGTTTAAACTGAGGCGGAGGAGAACTGGATTCTATAGCCTCACTTTACAGTGTGCAGGACCCACCGATACATGTTAGTCTACTAAGGGAATCAGTCTCTCGAGACTGACCTCTGGTGTGATCACAGGGGCTAGCCGGGTGCCCTGAAGCGGCGAACCGGCAGGGGACGGCCCTACTAGCTGCTCTAGAGACCTCTGTGGAGGCGGTAACTGAGAGAAGCGCTCGCCGGAGACCGCTGCACCCTGGAACACCGGCAGGGTTGGCAGACCGATCTCCTGAGGGCACTGAGGAGAGATAGGCACCGTGTAATGCAGTGTACACCGCTCTTCCCCAGAGGGAGCTGGCCCTCAGAAGTCCTATAGGCCTTAGGCGTGAGGATGTTCTAGACAGAGACTATCCAGCGAGAATGACGGTCTGCAGAACCGCCTTCCGCTATAAGCCTTCAGACTGGGAGCGCCACTGTGACTCTAGACAAGAAGTGACGCCCCCAGAATGAGGAGCTGGAACATGGTAGGTTGGGACTACTCCCGCCCAGCAGCCCCTGTTGACCGCCTCAACCTCCTCAAAGGAAGAGAGGTAAACACGTTCTCTTACTCGAGAAATTTTTATCCCAAGAGCCGCTGTATATCCAACTTCTCATAGTTCGATAAATACTTAATTTAACCCTCTTAGCGCCAAAGTCGCAAAATTGCGACAAGACGTCATACTTAATCAAATAGACTGTAGTTCCTAATATGGTGTAATATCTCATTTGTATTCCCTACCACTAGATGGCAGACATGTAGTACTTCGATTCTAGACCAAAATTACGTTACCTTCCTATTCAAAGTGTTTGAGGAAAGAGCAGAGCAAGTGAGCTATCGTGTCATTGATGCGGAAGCAGTTCAGTTCATAGCGTGCGGGTAAGATGTGAGATTTGTGAGAGAAAATCGCCAAATGGCTAATAAAAGTTGTACCGTGAGGATGTGTTGCAAATGTTATTCGCCGATTCTGACTCTGAAGGGGAATATTTTCCTTTTGGAAATGACGATCGGTCGTCTAATAACCGCGCTTCTCCCGGTACATCTTTGCAGCGCAGTGGTGCCGCCGTACAAGGCACGAGTGTTCACAAAGCACAACCGAGTGATGATTTCGACCCTTTGCCCAACGGGGTGGCAGGGCAATATCTATTATTTCCTGAATATTATGACATTCAGGAGGGCCGCCCTCTGATGATGTCATACTATGCAAATAGTATATTTACAGCCCACATAAACTTTCGGTCATGCCCAACATTTTTCTAATTTACATTAGATCTCTATCTTTAAGCCCTTTCAAGCCACAAGCTTTTGAAATCTTGATGTCAAAATCCAGCATTTTTCAAAAAAAAACCTGGCGCCTAAAGGGTTAATTCCTCAGAATTAAATGCAGTCAAACAACCAGATGAGTAAACACGGTCTGGTGTGATAAGCTTCATTTCAAAAATCGAAAATTATATATCTAACTTCTCATAGTCAGATAAATACTTAATTTAATTCCTCAGTATCAAACGCAGCCAAACAACCAAACGAGTAAACACGGTCTGGTGTGGTAAGATTCACATCAAAAACTGAAAACTATGTAATACACGCATTGCCTCGGCAGCGCGCAAGCCACTTGGTCACACAAACAATATCAATCTCCTCGGAGAAAAATAGCAGCAGCAGCTAGCTATCGCTCAGAGGGGGAAGAAACCGCAGCGCAGGCTTCCGAGCCTCGAGAGAGAGCGCTGGATCTAGGGAGTGCAGGCGAAGAAAAGGCGAGCCGTCTCCAACCCATCCGCTAGATCCACGTGTGATCTGAATCGCCGCCGTGCCTCAGCAATAGCGGGACCGAACCGCGAGCTCGCAAGCACGGACACACTCCTCGGAGCATGCCTGGCGGGAGCAGAGTGTTCAGCGGGGAGAAGCACAATCAGCCCCTTATTTCCAAGAGCTGACTGCGCGAGTCTTTTCTTTTTATAATAGTATTGACATAATGCTTGTGCGACTGTAAAACAGCTCTGCTCCACAGTAAAGCTGCTCATTATAATATTAGGCATAATATGCTTGTGTAACTGATGTTTGTGCAACTGGCGATCTCATCGATGCCCTCATCAACCTCGTCGGAGGAAGACAGGCGGAGCGTCGAGCCCTCTCACCGGGGGGAAAGAACCGCAGTGTGGGCTTCCGAACCCCCGAGAGCGGGCGCTGGATCTGGTGGTTAAGGAAGAAGATAGGGACTCGCCCGTCTACATTCCCTCCACCAGATCCATATGCGAAACCCACGAGCACAGCCGCCGCTCCGCCTCGGCGAAAGCGGGGCCGGCGCCTCGAGAAACACCGGTGAAGACTCCCTCCTCAAAGAGAGCCCTCAAAGAGCAAGCATACGCAGGGACAAACGCTCGCAATGCGGACAGTCAGCTGACTCTGCGTGTTTTGCTCCCAAGCAGACAACACACAAACTGTGTGTATCCCCACCCGAAATGTAGTGCGGGCAGGGAAGAACACACAGCCTGAGATACTGCCGGCTCTCGCCGTATGTTTGTCTACACTCGTATTGGTAAAATAATGAATGATAATGGACAGACAACACCAAATAAGACTGACACACACAGAGCGCTTGCTGAATGACAGAAAGCTGACGCCAGTTTCACCGCATGTGCTTTTATACTTCCTGGTCACTACGTCACCCCGCCCATCCATTGGACTGATTACATATGTGATTCAGAGCGTGGTCACGCTGGAGGCGTTCCCGTAGCGTTTCGACGCAGCTCGAGTTCCTGAAGGGGAACCATAAAATATTAGATACCACAACCTTTTACGACACTGATAATAAGATTTTTTTCTTTAGCACCAAATCAGCATATTAGAATGATTTCTGAAGGATGGGAATAATTATATCTTAGTGTATGAAGTGTATGAAAATAGAAAACAGTTATTTTAAATTGCATCATAATATTTCACAATGTTAATGTTTTCCTGTATTTTTGGTTAACTTTTAACCTACAAGAAAAAAAATGCTAAAAAGACCAATAAATAAATAAATATTTTTTAAATATAGATAATATGCCTCACATAAGGCGTGTATACCATTAAATTAACCTCAATTAATTTTTGCATTCATTGCAAAAATTTTAGTATATCTTTACAGGAAATGCATTTCAAGCTGTGAATAGAGATAAATCCAAAGACAAGGTTGAATAACAAAATTTCAATGAACTTTTTAAATAATCTTTTTTGCATTTGCATCTCGGGTGACCTCTGCTATATTGTATTCATCAAACATCAGAATTGTGCGAAATCTCCTTTCTCCGCTCAAGGTCACGTCAGGAGCTGACATTCTTAACAGTGCTGATTTCCTAGCAAGAGCTGAGCTGGTACAGTTATTGCCGCAGGTCTAGGAGCTCAATGAGATAAGAAAATGATGAACGAACTAAAGAATCATTACACAGAGCTGTGTAGCGAATCAGCTCATGGGGAAATATGAATAATTAACCATAACTGATTATGATTAATTATTAGTCAGGAGCTGACATTCTTAACAGTGCTAAGCCTCATTTATGGGTTTATATCTCTCCTCATGCCATGATTATCAATCAGGGAAGATAATGGGCAATGATACAGGCAGTATCTCAGTCACTCCATGAGGTGAACCACCAGTCAAGGTTCCCTAAACAACATGTCTTCCTGAGGAAGACGTGAAGGGTTCTCTCGATATCATTGTTTCATTACAGCTGAGAAAGATTGCCTCTGAAGCCCTGATAACAGAAAAGAGCACTCGAACATACACTTCCAAGTTAAATGTGTCTTGTTTTAATTTGCACAATTAAAATATGTTTTTTTTTCGAGTTCCTTGAAATCCTTATAACCCATTTTTAAGAAAGAGATAAGGGTCTTTTACTCAAATGAGCACTTAAAGACTTTTTTATCCATTTTAGACTGTTATTTTCAGTAGGAGTTTCCCGCTGTGTGGGAAGCAGCAAAGGGGGGCTGTGATTAAGATACCCAAACTCTTCTGATATTACAGCTTTTGCAGTTTATCTGCCGATGAAATCAGCGGGTACACGCAACAGGAAATCTCTTCCAGAAGATCTGATTAGTTTCATTCCACTAAAATCAGGGAAGCGCACGTCAGATCTAAATGTAAAGTTAAAGTAATAATATCAAGTTGGAGCCTTCAGCTGCTAATGATCCCGTATCTGAGGTCAAAAATAATGGTCTATAACTGATGTTTTGGGTGAAGTTAATATGTATGTAATCATTACTATGCATGTGGGTGGTGATAAGAACGGCTGAATGGGCTAATCTTATAAAGTGTTGCTCCATATGCTGAGATCATTTGAAATGCTACAGTTTAATGTGGGTGGTTGCGAATTGCTGAATTAAACTGCTTTTGGCACTCTCAGGTGTACAGTACAGAAGGGGTTTATCCCCAGGGGCCGTGCAGGAGGTTAAAACTCTGACAATTCAGTTTGTCTATTTGCATCTTTCCATATTTATGTCATTATTTGGATTCAGAGTCCTAATGGAAAAAAAAGTATCTTAGCTAATCTGCATAAACCCAGGATACCACAATTATCAACAGACCCTGCCGTTGCAGGGACTTTAGAGCTGTCTGCTCTTACCTCGGGGACAATTAACATAAACGCTTCATCTATTGGCATGTATTTAAACTAAGGCTTTTCCCCACCTTTTACAAGACCATGCAAAAACTAGAGAAAATTCAGTCACTATTAAATCCATAATGAGAAGTTTTCTTCCCATGGGCCTAAAGCTTGGCTTCTATTTGTAATTACCTAAAGTGCTTTTTAGGATCTTGTTGACATGCTTTGTGCAAAAGAAAAGGACAAAGTGAAAAGGAAACCCAAGTTTGATTTGTAGTCTGAAAAGAGAAAAAAAATCTATATAACCTCCAGAAACAGCTACATGTGAGTGTGACTATAAAATTATTGTTCCAAAGCTTATTGACATAATTTTTTATATAATATTGTCTGTTTTAGATATGATTACAGCTTACAACTATAGACAAACGATTAAACCCATTTAAAGAGCTCTTAAAATATATGCTTTTGAGCCCTGAGGTCAGATTCAAAATAAAAAGTATGCTATCAGGAAGTCTGAAATGTTTTGACACAACCATTAAGTGTGACAACGAAGCAATGAGTGTTTTTTCAACAAAATCAATATTAGCTTTACTGTTATATGGGTCTGGTTAGACTCTAATATAAAGGTGGAAGAGCAAAACGAGGCCTGAATGTTTCATTTGAATCCATCATGTGAATCGATCACTGCTTTTTGAAAAGCTTTATAAAATGTGAGAGCGGAAGGAGGGTATGGCACATCTGATGCTCCAAATGATTCAATCAATTAGCTATATCTGCTTCTGCAGGTAGAAGAGTTGAGAACATACAAGTATCTGCTGTGAAAGACCTCTGGAGAGCAGTAAAGTTTGACCTGGCATCAACTATAGGGGAAATAAAGTGAGATAGGAAGTAGCATTAAGATAAGACCACCATATGCGCAAGCATGATACATCAAAATGGTGCACGTATGGAGCATGTGAGAGTTAGGGGTCATACAGACTGTGTCATGCTGAATGGCAATTGGCTGAATTGATTTCACACAATCTTGAACCTCTGGGCTCAGTATTGATCCCGCTAGCTTTTGATTTTCACACACCATGAACACTCGCACAACAGCCCATTTCAAATTATCCATCTTTAACACCAAGACAAAACTGGACTCAAATATTTTAGGACAGCTGCTAATGAAATTTTCCAAGATTCAAATGCATGCAAGCAAAGATTCTGTCAGTCATACTAGAAAAGTAATAAAAAAACATTACACAAGCAATGATGAGGTATAAATTGAGAAATGTCTATTTGCAATAAATGGTATCTAATTACAGTGCATCTTCGTAGCTGGCCTCGTTATTTGACATGTGACCTTATTCATGCAGCCAGTTAACAAGGTTGTTAGCAGCACATTGTTAAAATGTATAGTTTCCCGACCCACCTGTTCATCATAATTATAGCACGTAATTGCTTATACATACAGCAACAGCAGATGCATGTGAAGAAATCTAGTTCTATTGTCAGAGAGTTAGAGATTCACTAAAAATGATTCATAACTGACTGACATAAAGAAAAAGAGCTTTGAAATTTTATTAATTCATTATGTTGGCAAATAAATCTGTTAATCTTAATGCATTCACACCACAGAAGATTACATTAATACTCACACAGCACAACACAGTCAGAGACACAGCCTTGCTGTTTTTGAATTATGAGTAAATTATGAAATGCCATAAATCATTGTGCATAAATTAGAGGTACAATATATATTGCTGGCTTGTATATTATTTGATAGATGAGGAGAGTAATGAATACATTTTTATAAAAATAAAATTTTTAAAATACACCCATATCTCCAATATAATCAGTTACTACACAATTTGATAAACCAATAATTTAAAATCATAGACATTAGTTAGACAGTGTTGAACCTCACAAACGTCCACTTCATCTTATTAATTTCTTGCAATATGTATTTTTGTGCCTTTGAATGCTTCTGCATTCATACTGTGCTTGCAGTTGTGACAGCCCGGGTGCTACAGTGATGGTGTACTCATTAAAGGCCAAGGAAAGGGTTCTGAAATCTTCTGGGAACCCTTAGATGTGTGAAAGAAACTGTACACAGAAATGGAAATATATGTCCTTTTCAACTACTGTCAGTAGCCAACTTGTCTTTTCATTCAGCAAACATTTGCTTCACCAACGTTTTCCATTTTGTTCCCATTGTGCCAGTTTTGCCTGATTCCCACCCTCAGTATCTCATTCTGAGCATGTTTGCTTTCTAAGTTTACATGCATTATTTACGAATGTGACATCTGGGAATGCATCCAAACTTCCATTTATAATATTTAAAAGAACAGTTACAGAATACAGTTCATTTTGTGGTATCCAGTCTGACAATAGTCCATTCCAAACATTCATTATTAACTTTGAAATGCCTGAAGAATAAAAAAACATGTCTTTGATCTTTGGAAAAAAAGAGATGTGAAGATGTCATGGGAACATCATTAAAATTGTTTTGTTTTTTTATGAACAACTTTCCTCAACTCTTTATTATTTAATGTTCATTGTATAAAACCAAACTTCACTACGCATTTCATATAAACCTGAATTTACTGATCCTTGCTAACATATTTATGCTAATCAGAGCCCACCTACCACAATGTTCTTCATTAGATGTCTAGTGCTACACGTTCACAATATAAATTTGGTGCTGCATGTCCTAGTAATTGCTTTATGGGATAATTTAAAAAGGTTAGATTTCTGTGCAGGTTAGTATGTTGACAGCACATCCTCAAAGATGCTGGCTAGCCTCAAACATTTCTACAATAAATTTAGTAAAACCATTTACAAGCTCATTTTAGCCTATTCATTTTCAACTTGTTCATTTCTGCAAAAATTGGATTCCACTATAAGCAAAATGAATAAGACTCAATATAAAATATACTGCACAAATGCTTCTAGCTTCCAAAGTGGATCTAAAATCGCAGCCAAAAGACCCATGATGAAGCCTGTCACCGAAAAAGACTCATGTCACTTCAGCTATCCCAGACACACATAATGCTGTTCACTTTTTCCATCCTAAAAGGCTCAGAGAGCCTTCATTTTTTTCCCTCCCTGACAGGTAACACCTGAATTATAACCCCTCACCCTCCGTGTAAACAGCAGAAACAGACATCCAATGACTGTGTGATATGAGGATCTGTTTGAGTGGGTTTGTGTAGAGGGCAAGCTCAATAATGGCCACTTTTTCTGGAAAGAAAGCAATGTCATGGGGTCAAAGCAGTGGCTAAAATGGCGTCCTAAGGAAAGTGTTCGAGAGAACAATGGTGGTTGATTATCAGGCTGAGATTTTATGCTAGAGCTAATGATGCCATTTAACTCTACCTTTTCCAGCCTTTTTTTTTTGTCAGTAAAAAAAACAACATTAATGAGACCATTCATTTCATTGCTGATTTGAAATATGGGTAACACTTAAGTTTAGGGACCGATTCTCACTACTGACTAGTTGCTAATTAGTATGCATGTTTAGTTTAGTTTATTTAATTTCTTTGTACAGAGACAACGCACAACAAAAGTGTTGGCCAGAGTTAGCTATAAAGCTAATTTTCATCTGCATGTTGCTAGCATATTGTCAGTTTATAGTACATATTAATGCCTTATTCTGAATGACCATATTTTAGATACCTTGACACAATTTTTTGGTATTTCCTCATTCATTAAGATAGAAATTGTTACTGAAAACAGCTACCTGAGTGCGTTCCCAGTGGCCAATGAATAAACCGACTTGCCTTGGAAGGGAACTTTAACTATATCTGTGTAACGAATTAGTCCACTGAAGACAAGCATAGTGAAGAACCCAAGTGCAGTTTATTTACAGTGATCCAAACATAATCCAAACAGACGAAGACTAGAGACACAGACTTGACGAGGCATGAACAGACTAGACTCACCGACAGCATGTTACATCAATACACAACGAGAGACAATGGCAACATGATGGCTACTTATAGCAAACAAGAGGGTCACATGACAAGAACAAACCAATGGGAAACAAGACACATGACTAGGACAACCAATCAGAACATGACACATACACAAGGCAGAGATACATGAGGGCAAGTGAAGCATGAAACTAACAGGGTGAAACAATTACAAAATAAAAGACATGGAAAACATGAACATGAAACAAAACCCAACATTACATATCCACCCTCTAAGGCGGCTCCAGACGCCCAAACAAAACCCAAAAAGTCCAGGAGGGTGGTGGAGTGGAGGCGGAACTGGGGGAGGGATGGAGGGCCAGGAAAAGGCAGAGCAGGGAGCCATGGCGGAGCAGGCAGACTGGGGAGCAATGGTGGGGCAGGCAGAGCGGGGGGCCATGGCGGAGCAGCCAGAGCAGGGAGCCATGGCGGTGCAGAGACATGGACAAACCACTTGACTGTGACGGAACAAACAGAGAGTTCAAGAATGGCCTACTTGGCCGTGAAAGGACAGACAGTGAGTTCAAGAATGGCCTCCATGGCAGTGACAGGGCAGACTGTGAGTTCATGAACGACCTCTGTGGCCGTGACAGGGCAGGCAGTGAGTTCGTGAACGGCCTCCATGGCCGTGACAAGACAGTCTGTGAGCTCGTGAACGGCCTCTGTGGCTGTGACAGGGCAGGCAGTGAGTTCGGAAGCGGACGCCACCACCTCTGGAGGTTCTGCAGTGGAAGCTACCACTTCTGGAGGCACTGGATTGGATCCATGGACAGGAGAGGCTTTTGGAGCAGACTCATGGATAGGAGAGGCCTCTGGAGAGGCCACTGGGGCAGATTCATGGACAGAAGAGGCCTCTGGAGCGGACTCGTGGACAGGAGAGGCCTCAGGAGCAGACTCGTGGACGGGAGAGGCCTCAGGAGCAGACTCGTGGACAGGAGAGGCCTCAGGAGCAGACTCGTGGACAGGAGAGGCCTCTGGAATGCAGTGTGCAGCCCACACGCTCAAAATGGCGACCGCCATTAAAGTAAGGGCAGCAGAGGGCGGCAGGACCTTTATGACTGTTAGGCTTGAGAGCACTGATGTCATGGGGACGCCCGCAGGTCGCACCGACATCAGAGGTGGGTCCATCACACTAGCAATCAGACCTTTCAGTCCAAGCTCCATGTCCGACTCAGGCGAGGCGGCCATCTTGGCCGGGGACTTAGGCAAGGCGGCCATCTTGGCCGGGGACTCAGGCTGATCAGCTGCAACGTGACGAGACTCTTGAAGATCAGCTGAGACGTGATGAGACTCTAGAAGGGCAGCCATTTCGCAAAGAGACTCTTGTGTGGCGGCCATCTTGCGTTGAAGCTCTTCAATGGCCATGTTGTGAAGAATCTCTTGAGTGGCCAGCATGCTGTGAGCAGGCCCTGGAGTAGCAGACATGACGTCAGCAGACTCTGACTTGGCAGACATGACGTGATCAGGCTTTGACTTAGTAGACATGACATGAGTAAACTTCGACTTAACTGGCATTATGTGAGCAGGTCCTGGAGTAGCAGGCATGACGTTAGCAGGCTTTGGCGTAGCAGACATGACGTTAGCAGGCTTTGGCTTGTCAGGCAGGACGTGAGCTGGTTCTGGAGTAACTGGCATGACGTGAGCTACACCAGACAAGACAGTCGGGACGGGAGTATGCTCTGGTGCAGAGGGTACAGCACAGTTGCGGGGCTCCTCATCCGCAATTCCCACAGTAAGAGGTGACCCAGCCAACAACAGAAAGTCAATATATCGTTCCAGTGACCAACAAATAGTTCCCCCTGGCAAACTTGAACGAAGGGGTTCATCAACACCCACTCAAAAAATTTCCTAAAGGGCCACATCATTAAAATCCACCAAATGGCACAGTCCACAAAAGTCTTAAACATAATCCTCAATGGCCCGGTTGCCTTGACGCAGGCAGAGGAGGTGTGAAACTGCTGGGTTCATGTTGTCTCTGGTCGTGTATTCTGTAACGAATCAGTCCACTGAAGGCGAGCGTAGTGAGAACCCAAGTGCAGTTTATTTACAGTGTGATCCAAACATCCAAACAATAATCCGTGACTTGACTTGACGAGGCATGAACAGACTAGACTCACCGACACCGGGTTACAACATCAATACACGACGAAGACTATGGGAACATGATGGCTACTTATATCAGACAATGAGGGTCACATGACAAACAAACCAATGGGAAACAAGACACATAACTAAGACAACCAATCAGAACATGGCACATACACAAGGCAGAGATACATGAGGGTAAGGGAAACATGACACAAACAGGGACCGTGTCTAATCTCCAAAATAAAAGACATGAAAACATGAACAAGAAACACAACCCAAAACACCACATTACAATCTGGCGTACAGTCAGTGCAAAAATCCCCTAAACAAGTATGAGGGACATTCAGAAATCTTGGTCTTATCTGAAGACGGATAAGAAAAATGATGACTACAAATGGACACCAAACTCCCAAGTGACTATACAAGTCCACTTGTTCAGCAGTAAAACTGATGAGCTATAATTCCACCTCACAAAGAAACCGGATTTCTCCCTTACTTATGCGTTCTGTTTCATAGAAGCCTGGCAAAATGTCTCTACATCTGACACAGCAATCAGGCTGCTTCATTTCCAGTTCACTTCAAGGCAGACATTGTACACATACATCATGCATTTCTACATACTCCTGTAGAGTAACAGAAATTGTTGGCTTGGCAACTGAGCTACAGATAGATGGCACACCTCTTTATAATGTAGACAATTCTGTGTGACTCAGACTGTAACTATGAATCATGAAACATAACCTTACATATTTGAGAAATTATCTGGACAGGCTTAAAAAAAATACAGTTCTTGAGCCAAATTAAAGCCTAAATTAAAGCCAAATTAAAGCCTTTTTCAAATGCACCAGCCTACAGTATTAGGCTGTGCCCAATACTGCAGGCTATTAGAGTGTAATTAGAGTGTAAGCACTCACCTGCTGCATATAATATTAGATTATTATTAACAATATTAACATAATCAATATACACATAAATTAGTTTTCTATCTTAAATTTTTTTTTTACTAAAAACATTAATCAAATTCTCTATAGACAAGTCAGATAATTATGATGCTTCTTCAAATGCTATTTTCTATCTGGGCATAAGACAAGTACAGCTCGTATCAATGTTATTTTAGTATCAACAATAACCTATTATAATTTTTGTTAAAATTCTGACTTTTTTTCTCCTTTTTTAAAAATGTATTCAAAGTTTAATTTTTATTATTTTTTAACAAGTCTATATAGTTCTTATTCATTTTTATTTCAGTTTTAGTTATTTTAGTACTTTGTTAAACTCAAATAAAACGAAATTATGCATTGGCAAATAGCTGAAATAAAATAAGTTTATTTATAAGTATAAAAAACAAAATGTTTAAAATAATTAAAGTAAGTATTATTTCAATAAGTTTAAATAAGTTTATTTCAGACAATGTTTATTTTATTTCAAGTAATGTTTTAGTTTTTGTTAACCAGGCTTCTGTCTACTTGAATGGAGAAAGACAGAAATCTCCACTGCTTGTTAAATTATATTTCAACATATTTCATAAAGGAAAAAAAAAAAAAAGAACCTGACAGTTGTAGTATAATAAATTTCACTTCTTTAAATCATGCTCAAAAATAGTATTTCACATGGATAGTCTAGAGTAAACAAACTCGTTATCTTTCTAAGTGCCTTCTGGAACCCCATGAGGTTCACGTACCCCTGGTTGGGAATCACTCACTGTAGAGGATTAAAATCTGCACACAAGCACAAGAACTAGATGCAAAACATCACAAATCACCCCACTTTGAAATCTGGATTATGCAATGGTCTTCTTAATCCTTTTAGTTATTTAAAATCACATTAGAGTTTAGATAGAGACGAATGTTCCACGGTGGAGTTTTCCCCCCTCATGTTGACACCCCAGGCGCTAGTGCTAGGACATTTATTTGTCAGATTTTATTTTTCACCCCTAAGCTGTGTAATGCTCGGGAGAGGCATCTAAACATGTTAGCTCTCTTAGGAACATACCCCCTAACTCACTCAAATCCATTCAACTTTAAAATCCATTTTATAGTCTCTTTCTTCCTATAGAAAGAGCCCATTCAATGAAATACCCTTTAACTATGTTTCTAATGAGTTTATTCAATTAGCTAATGACGACCAGCCTATCTACTAGTATTGGTACATAAAGTGCATCTGCACTGTCTAGACTCTAGACATAACATTTCATGTCCTTGAAATTCAATGAAATAGAGTTGGTTTGTCTGCTATTTTACATAACTTTCAAAGTCAAGATAAATCTGGACAGCTTCTAAGTGCTTGGATCAGTTGGAAAAAATGGTCTCAAAATTAAAAGAAAAACAAACCAGGAGGAAAAAGAAAAAGCCCATAACCATTCATATTCTGTTCGAAAACCAAAATACTGAAAAAAGAGAAAATTAAGTGACGTGTGGCCAAGTACAGTGATTCCATACTCAGAATCTGTGCTCTGCAATTAACCCATCCAAGTGCACACACACACACAGTAGTGAACACACACCCAGAGCAGTGGGCAGCCATATTGCTGTGATGCCCAGGGAGCAGTTGGGGGTTCGGTGCCTTGCTCAAAGGTCTCAGCTCAGTCGTGGTATTGAGGATGGAAGAGAGCGCTGGTTATTCACTCCCCCCAACAACAATTCCTGCCTCAAACCCACAAACTTCAGGTTACAAGTCAGATTCTCTAACTATTAGGCCATGACTGCCCCTGTCTGCAGATCGTAAGCTGCCTACAGAGGCATTTTAGGTGCACTCTTGATGCAAATGTTGTTCTAAAATTAGGCATCTCAATTATGTTGCATTTTAATTATGTTGTTAATTGTGTTTGAAAAAAAAAAAAAACCTAGGGAAGAGGCAAGAAAAAAGTTCCATCAAAAATAAACGTATTTCATTCAATAATATAAACACTTCATAAGCCACTGTCAGATACCTTAAAAACTTCAAGCACTGTTTACTCTTTGCTCTATTGCTTGTAAGCTGTTTCTTTGTTTTGACAGTTTACTGCCAATTATTCTAAAGCAGGGGTGCCCAAACTCGGTCCTGGAGGGCCGGTGTCCTGCAGAGTTTAGCTCCAACTTGCCTCAACACACCTGCCTTTAAGTTTCTAGTATGCCTAGTGAGAGCTTGATTATCTGGTTCAGGTGTGTTTAATTGGGGTTGGAGCTAAACTCTTCTGGACACCGGCCCTCCAGGACCGAGTTCGGACACCCCTGTTCTAAAATATTATAAGTTGAGAAAAGCCAAACAAAAAACTTCATATTCTCAGAGCCATTGCATGTGATTGTCTGTAAAACTTCAGTATAAGGAAATACAAAGCTAACATCACCTATGAGCTGCTCCAAGCTCGGTCATCACCTTTTCAAAGTAGTTTCATCAAGCATTCCAGTCCATCAAGACCAAAACCATCATGCAATCAGTTCCTCCATATCCACTACAGCTGTCCTTTCAGACAAACACACCACATGGTTTCCATTTATCAAAACCTTATGATACTACAGTCACACGATTCCCTCTGGCCTCAACTGCATTTCAATTATTTCTTTATGGTATATATTTCCTATTCAAAATGTACTGATGGTGTACACACACACACACACACACACACACACAAACATACATACATGCATACATAAAAGCAACACAAGCAGCCATATTTATGAACCAGAATATCTCTTTTGACTTGAGATGCAAGAATCCTCTATAAGCCACCCAGATCACGTAAGCACTGTGGTAGCAAGTTGTGAATGTACACAAACCACTCATGAAGAAGAAAATATTGTTCAATTTTGACGCTATTAAAAGTAAAATTCTTCTTCCAAGGCTGGGGGCTGGGGACACAACAGTTAAAAAAAGAAGAAGAAGAAGAAGAAGAAGAAGAAGAAGAAGAAGAAGAAGAAGAAGAAGAAGAAGAAGAAGAAGAAGAAGAAGAAGAAGAAGAAGAAGAAGAAGAAGAAGAAGAAGAAGAAGAAGAAGAAGAAGAAGAAGAAGAAGAAGAAGAAGATTTCCTATTCAAAATGTACTGATGGTGTACACACACACACACACACACACACACAAACATACATACATGCATACATAAAAGCAACACAAGCAGCCATATTTATGAACCAGAATATCTCTTTTGACTTGAGATGCAAGAATCCTCTATAAGCCACCCAGATCACGTAAGCACTGTGGTAGCAAGTTGTGAATGTACACAAACCACTCATGAAGAAGAAAATATTGTTCAATTTTGACGCTATTCAAAGTAAAATTCTTCTTCCAAGGCTGGGGGCTGGGGACACAACAGTTAAAAAAAGAAGAAGAAGAAGAAGAAGAAGAAGAAGAAGAAGCAAAGGCTGATGTATCTACAGAAGAAAGCAAAGCAAAAGCTAATTTGTATGAAGTACATGGGAAGGCCTACTTGATACATAACATGTCCATGAGCTTTACAATCAACACAAAAAGGTTCACATTTCTATGAACGAATAAAGGAAGACATCTATTGTAGGTGACTTGCCACTTTTTTTCAGAGTTACTCACAATTTTGTATTACCTTTATGTCTTCACTTTTTCAAAAGTACTTAATTTCAACTACTTAAAGTACAAACAATATACATGTTCATTCTGCATGGTCTGCATTCTGCATTTTTCAAGTACTTATAGTAAGAAATCACACATATTTGTCTGATTACTTAAGTTAATAAAATCTGACTAAACTTCATCAGAATGCTTTCAAATGACCAGACAGGTATATCCCAGTCTGTGGAGGAACTATCAAACTATAAGACTAAACCCATTACACCATTTATCTAAGCCAAAACATCCTGAACTCCAAACTCAAGTCTCACCAAAGAGTACAATACATACATCTTTCAACAGATCATAAATCATAATAATAAAAATAAACCTTTCTGCACCATCCAGTTCAAACTCAAAAGCTGTTACCTAATGTATATGATTATGTGTGATGTTAACGGCATATGCAAAGCTTTTCTCTCAATCTTTTGACTTTATTTAGACAACTTAAGGTGATCAGATTTTTGAAACTTTTTTTTTTCTTAAGTGGTTACTCTATCAATGACATTTGCAACAGTATAATCTATAAATCAAAAAAGTGATCATTTTAGTTTTCATTATTTTAACCATGGTAAATGTAGTAATGAAGTATGGTCATATTCATTTAATTTTCAGTCATACACTTTCTCTTCTGAATTATAACAACTTCCTCTCCACAAACTAATGTTTGATGATGTCAGTACAAATGTGAAACAATACAGTGGCAGTCTCTACTCTGGATAATAATAATAATAATAATAATAATAATAATAATAATAATAATAATAATAACAATTATTATTATTATTATTATTATTATTATTATTATTATTATTATTATGCATGTAATGCAATAAAGGAATGAAAAACAAAACAAAACTGGTAATTACCTATAAAAAATTACATAAATAATCAATCAATCGATCGATGTGTGTGCGTGTGTGTGTGTGTGCACAGTTAATAGCCTCAATAAAACTGATTTTTGCATTAAGATGTTTGAACGCAGAGTAAGAAGAGAAACCAAAACGGGTAATTAATAATAATATTGTCATGAATGAATTTTTTTCAGTCTAACCCCATAGTTACTACTCACCCCTTCCACGTTCATTTTCGTTTTATTTATTTTTATGCATAGTTAACATTCTACTTCAAAACAACCAATTATTGAAGCCGTTTTGAAAATACATAAGTCATTTCCGATAACAGGCCCCCAAAAGCAGGGACTATCCATCAAAAACATATACAACCAGTAACCCTATTCCAGCTTTAATTTTGTGTGTGTGCTCTGTGGTTTTCATGTATTTGTGTCAAACCAAATTCTACGTATCTAGCATCAGTTCTTCATTCAAGTGAGCCAAATACCAGGCTGGATTTATCATCCCCAGCACACGACCACAGGCAGGAACATGCTTTAGTGATCTCACATCAAGCATCTCAGCTGCTATGGCACTTTGTCAGTGCCGTGAGGCCAGTGAGATTTACTGTGGCGTGAAACTGGGCTCCTAGTGGCCAAAGCTGTCCCATTTTCCCTGGCCTGACTGCACTGACCTCATATGATGAATGTGATCTTCAGGGCAAAGAAGAACAAAGCTTGCCGTTATTGATGCTCTCAATTAATAATCTCAGACCTGCTGCTTGATTCACGCATAGAGTGTCCACCATTGCCCCCTCCGTGATATAGTATGGACCATACAGATAAGACACAGTGAACAATTAGAAGCCTAATTAAAAAGATAACTGACAGTACTTCTGACATGCTCTGTTGAAATATCATGTGTAAGAAATGTTTAGAGGTACACTAGCAAATGTGGCGTGTTACTGATAAATGTGCAAAGAGTAATTCACTCATGAGGCTCACGGCCATGTTGAGTCATTGGGCCTGGCTCCGACGTGTCAAAAGCCTGCTGAGAGTTACATATATTCAGTTACAAAATGACTGAGGAAACTCATATCTTTCACATGGAGTTTCATATAGTCAAACATTTCTGCCTCAACTGTGTTGCTAAAGTAGAGGTTTTTGGTAACAACATGTTGGTGACAATAAGACAAAAGACTAAAAAAATTATGATAAAACAATGGAATTGATGTTCAGTTCTGTAAAAAGTTTTTGCACATGCAATCAGACACCATGCAACCAAAATGATTGTGAACCGGTTCTTTTCGGTCAATCAAAAATATGTAGTGTAAGCAATACAGTCTGATTCCCAAACAACTGACTCTGATGAGTCAATTATTTTGCGTGAATCAAACACTTTGAGACTTAAATCAGTTAGTTACTGACCTGTTAATCATATGAAAACAAACCTTACACTATCATATTTAATATGCAAATTTCTAAGGCCTCTAAATAATGAACATAATCAAACTTTGTTGAAAACTCTGTTGTACACAATCTACTATATGCTTCTGTCATCTGATTGATAGTTTATACTTTAGCAAGTAAGAGGCCTATTAGTAAGATTGTAAAACACTGAAGCAACTTCAAGCATCATTGCATTGCATTAGTTTTTTGTCCCACATAATAAAAACTACAGAGCCTTCTAAGTAAAAAATTACCTTATTAAGACATCATTGGGAGAATTAGAATGCCAACTGTTATTTATATGCTTTTTATGCAAGTCGTCTGCCATACTGTTATAAAGATTTCATTGATTAACCTTACAAGCTATGAGAATTTCAACTTACATTTTGGACAAATATCAACTACTGCACCAAAATGCATATGTTTGCTTAGTTTGGGCCTCTGACTATTTCCGCTTCAAATATGAGCTCCATCTTCTCCTTTATTATACTACATCAGCCATAAAACCCTCATGTATCGAATACATATGCAAACTTATATATATATATATATATATACAGATGGAGCGGCATTTACTACACAGAGCCGTAGTACACTGACAAGCTAGGCGATATCGCGTTCATAATCGAATGTGACTCATCTGCAATTATGAACACGATATTGCCTGATTGTCAGTGAACTATGGCTCGGTGTAGTGAATGCCGCTCCATCTAAAAGCAGGTGATGGAGATTTACTACTAATCACGGGACCGGCTTTACTGACGAGATGTGCATGACAATCACATGCGATTAATTGCACAGCCCTAATATATATATATATATATGTCTTTCTACAGGTACCCAAAAAGTGTACTCAAGTACAATACTCAAGTAAATTTACTAAGTTACTGTCCGCCTCTGCTTATATATATATATATAACAGTCTTTCCACATCATAAAGAAAAACAAAATTGTTAATTCCCAACTCCTAGTTATTTCCCAAACACTTGCTTCATTATTAATTGGTTACTTATAGTTGTCTCTGCACTTTGAACTAGTGAAAAAAAAACAAGTTGTTTGACTTTAATATGACTGCACAGTGTAGAATTAACTAGAAAGGACATAGAGAAAATAACCGAACCTGACACCAATTTGGGTCACCCATGCCTAAATAGCTTGGCCTAACAATTCAAAGGATATGTACCACCTACCAGAATTTAGTATTATTAACATTAAAAAAATGTGCATTCACCTTTAAAAAGGCAGATGTTGATTTTGAACTGAATACAATGTGTTGATGATACAAGAATTTATTTTTGTTTTCCATATTCTGGTAAAAAAAAAAAAACTCCAGCATCACAGGTCTTTAGCTCTGTTATGCAGGTCAGGTATTGCTTTCACATTCACTCTGAATGCAGACTAATGAAAGAAGTGAGAAAAAAGCTCCAAACCCCTTAGGAGGAGAAACACGCCTCACAGCGCCAAATGGCTTTCGGCATTCTGCAGGTTTATGCCCCTTTTCTCACAATGGAAGTGGTACATTATTTTGCTGCACAACAATGCCCCATCAACTCCAAATTATACACCAAATTGCAGGCATACGCTTTCAGGACATGGGGTGCTAGAGAAGTCCGCTGTAGAATTTATGTGACAAGTATTAGGTAAAGAGCCACTTCTGTGATCGATATGACTCAGCAGACGGTTTTGTGGTAGATACAAAAGGAGTTTTTGGTAAGCGGAGGTTTGAAGACGAAAGCTGAAGCTGAAATGGAGCATTAAGAAAATGACACAGTCCATTTCAGCTCCCAAATCCTCCTACGGTCGTCTTGCTGAGACATGATTAATGGGTGTAATCAAGTGATGTCCCACCATATGCCTGTGCCCTTCATGGCCCCAGCTAATTACAGCATGCACAACAAACAAGCCCAAATCACAACGGATGCTTTATGAAGTAGGGGCACTCATTCATGGGCTCTGTTGTGTGCTCAGCGTATGTCATGCTAAAGTCATAAAGGAATGGACAAGACATTAAGTGAATTTCTAAAGATTGTCAATATAACATACTGCATAGAGAAGCAGAGCTGTCATGTAACTTTGAATTACACTACCCAAGAAACAACATTTTGACTTTTCACTAAGAGAAAACGCATGGCAAATCACTGGCTGTCAAGTTCTCTTCTGAGATAGCAGTAAGCAAATATTTTTGTTAAAAATTGTGTTAATTTGTTTTTGAAAGTAGCCTCTTATGTTCAACAAGGCTGCATTTATTTAATCAAAAAATAATATTATGAAATATTATTACAATTGTATTTTTTTATATTTTCAAATTGTAATTCCTGTGATGGCAAAGCTCCAGTTCATAATTTCACAAGAAAGTAACAAGAGACATTTCTTCTTATTATCAGTGTTGAAAATGGTTGTGCTGCTTAATATTTTTGGAAACCAGGAATCTTTGATGAATAGAAAGTTAACAGGTAAAGTCAAAGATCTGCAAAATATTACAACTGTGTTATTAAATTTGTGTTTTTAAATATTAATTTTAATTGAGTATTTGACTAGGGGGAACGTCTTGGTTACGTATGGTAACCCTCGTTCCCTGAAGGAGGGAATGGAGACGTCACGTCGGATGACTGACGAAATTGGGATCTCGCTGGCCGCTTAGCGGTGGTATAGGAGCTGTGGCGACGGGACGTCTCCGTTCCCTCCCTCAGGGAACGAGGGTTACCATACGTAACCGAGACATTCCCTTTCAGTCGGTCACTCCTGACGTCACGTCGGATGACAGACGAAATTGGGATCCTACCAAAAGGCCACAGCTACTGCCCCTTCCAGTGTCCTGTGGAAGCCACCTGTGCCCCTATTTTTTGGCGCAGGCCAGGGCCTGCACAAGAGGACCAGCTACTGCTACTATGGCACTACCCACTGAGTAAGACTGGATAACACTGGGAAAACGTACCCGTTCCACTCGGACCAGGGACGTTATGGAAGCTCGAACCTTCACGAAGGAGGTTTCGGAAGCAATACACATATGGACATCCCTTAGGTGCATATGGAAGAATGGAGGTGATTGAACCCTCTTGGAATGGCAGAAGTCTGCCGGGGAAACACGGGCTCAAGGCTATACCGTGGACTTTACACATATGAGATCCA
>NW_015506405.1:245095-259704 GCF_001515645.1 Sinocyclocheilus grahami
AAGGGGTACCTCCGTAACTTACGTGAAGACACGGGGCAACAGGGACAGCCCGGAGGGCAGGGCCTTGTACTGATATGCTCGTCCTTCGGACGCGAACGGTAACCGGTGAAGGGCCCAGTTCAAGACACGCAGGTTCAAGATTGGTCGTAACCCCCCGCCTTTCTTGGGTACAATGAAGTAGGAGCTGTAAAACCCCGTCTTCATATCGGCTGGAGGGACCGGCTCTATCGCATCCTTCGCCAGTAGGACTGCGACCTCCGCCCGCAAGACAGGACCATCGGCCGCCTTCACTGTTGTGAAGCGGATGCCACTGAACTTGGGGGGGGACGCCGGGCGACTGAATCGCATAGCCGAGCCTGACGGTTCGAAGGAGCCATCGAGACGGGCTGGGTAGCTCAAGCCAGGCTCCCAGACACCGCGCTAGTGGCATCAACGGAACTACAGGTGTACCCGCAGTGGGGCAGCGCGGAAAAACTCAGGGACCCGGCCCGGGCGTCTCGTAGCCGGTCCGAGGTGGGGTCTGGTGTGTGTAACACTGACCTGCATTCGAGCAGAGGGTGCGTGGGTAGTCCGTTGGTTCGTCCTCCCGATCCGCCCACTGCTGCTCACTGGCGAGAGAGGAGGGTGAGTGTGATACGCACTAGATCGTCCACAACCCCCCGTCCCTTCTGGCGACCCAGAAATAGAGGAATTGCTCTTTGTCGAGAATTTGAGTACCACCGACCGAGAGGTCAGTGGTGGAAAAAGATTCTCCACCCGGCCCTCCTCCGGGGGAGGGAGTGGTGTGCTTACCATCTCCTGAAGAGCACATCCCTCCACCTCTGGGTTGCCCGTCTCCGGGCCTCTTGCTCTCTCGCTTCTCTTGTTTTGGCGGGGGCAGGGGGGCCGCCCTCGGCGACCGCAGCAGCTGCATGCCGGGCAGGATGTACCTGATGGCCTCAGTCTGCTTTGGTCAGCGGAGAACAGCTGGGCAAGTTCTCCACCGTGTCGCCGACAGGCCGGCCTGGGACACGGGGGCATTCAAGAATCGTGTCTTGTCCGTCTCGCGCATGTCAGCCAGTCACAGCCAGAAATGGCGCTCCCGGACCACCATAGTGGACATCGCACGACCCAGAGACCGCGCCGTAACCTTCGTCACTTGTGGCGTGAGGTCCGCCACGGTGCGGAGTTCTCTGCGAACTTCCGGGTCGTGACCACCCTGTGCAAGTCCCTCAGTGCCTTGGCCTGGTGCACTTGCAATCACGCCGTAGCGTGTAAGGCGGAGGCAGCTTCTCCACAGGTCGTATAGGCATCGCTGGCCAGTCGAGTACCTACAGACCCGGGAGGGGAGGCACGGTTCTCCCTGCCGGTTGGAGGCGGTATTAGGACACAACTGCATCGCAACCGACCGCTCCACCGGGGGGACCCTTGTAACCCCCTAGCAGCCCCACCATCAAGAGCCCCTGCATCTGCTGCCTACTTATACTCATGCTGTGCTCAGCAGCAGCTGGATGCAATAATCACATTTCAATGTGCATTGGCTTGTTTAGTTTCCACTCGAAGTAGATTGGTCCCTCTAAGCGAGATCCCAATTTCGTCTATATATATATATATATATATTAGGTTGGGAATTGGGATTTGAACATGGGTCTGATAATGGAATAAAAATAAATAACCGTAACAAATTTGTTAGTTTCACTACTGAACACAATTACAACTGTCTTCCTGCGAGTTTCAACTTGTCTTTTTAATTACACTTAATAGAGGACTGCTGTAAAATTTTACCGCATGGGTTACTGTGAGGGCAGTAAAAGTCCTGTGATCTAATGCTAAATTCCTGCCTTGTCCACTAAATGCATTTTTGGACACAAGGATGACGTCATTCAAGTTCAAGTTCCATTTGAATATTTCAACAAAGGCATCAAATTAGCAGACATACAATGCTAGTTTTCAAGGGCTCTAAAAACAGAAGCCTTTGTCATAAATGTATGGTGTTCATAAGAGCACTTGAACACTTTAGCGTGAAAAATTACACAAACAGTATTCGACTGCTCCTTTATTGTAATTTCCATCCAAACAAAATCTCAGATTTAGTTCAAATAATATGTATAAAAAACTGTCAAGGAACAATTTCAAAGGGATCCAGTGGAAACAAATGTTGTGTCAAATTAGCGTAATTTACCAAAACGACCTGCCAATGCTGACTTGAGGAATATTGACCTTACGGTAATTATTGATCCCATTTCAGATTTCTCAGCACACAACACTTATTTAACGCATCCCTGGGCTTCACATTGCTTTTCTGTGTCTGAAGATAAAGACCATATTAATCAATTTAACAAACTTCTGGGGCAATTTCCCAGAAGCTTTGAAAAATGAATCTCTGCCCATGACGCAATTGGCTGGTCACTCTTCTCTCTCCTTAGAAATATCACTAATGTTGACTCATACATTTTAAACTCTACATAGCTCACTCATACTTCTTCCAGGCAACTAATTATTGAGTTCAGTGATGGAAGGGCACATATTTTAACTGCAGTCCATTAATCAAACCTCGGTTGAAACATTAATAATACATGCTAATTTAGCAATTACGACCCTTAATTGCAAGGGACCCAATGAAAGCCCAGTGATTCACAACTGATTCGGCACCCAATGTAAGACACATAATATTCTGGTAAGTAGGTCATCGATACAAATGTTAAAAATGCTATGGAGATTCAGATTAGATTAAAATGGCATTTATCTTAAAGGTTAAGGTCTGTGAGACTCATTACAAAACCGGTTTTATTCAGTAACAACCCCACCATAATCACAGTAATGACTACATGCTTTATTTTGTATGGTCTCAATTGGAGGGGAGATATGAATCAAATTAATATAAAACAGTATGGCTAAGTTTATACCATGGTAACAGTATATATAGTTAGAGTATATTGTATAATTACAGTATAAACAGTATATAACTTTTGCTGCATGTTCAAAAATATAATAGTTTCCATATTATATTAAAGTAAATTTTGTTTTACAAAGAATTTAATTCACTGCCTGGATTATCTAAAAATAGAAACGATTTGGTCATTGAATTTCCAGCAAATACAACAATATTGTGATAATAATAAAAACTAAACCTCATTCAATTATTTATTTATTTTTTCCACTGGGACCAGTATTTTTATTTTATACCATCATGTCACTTAACCCTAGCCTCTGATATTAAAAATAATTAAATCAGTGTTATAAATACACATGCACAAATAACTTGCTTACAGTATGTCATAACCATGTAACTCCTCAACACTACCATCTCATTAACCATCTCCTTCCAATACTAAAATCTATAGAAAAATGGATAATGTTCTGGCAGAAAATTTTACAGACATATTCTTCAACCCTAAAACACAATGCAATGCAAAAATATGGCTTACACTTGATAAAAAAATTTAATTAACAGTACATTGGGCCATTTTTTCCCCCTCAATTCTCTTAGAGTGAAGTGAATTCTAAGTATTCTCTCTCCTTCACCTGACTATTATAACACTGACCCATCCCTTCCCCATCACTTAAGTCCACCATCTGTTGGGCCCACCCCTCTCTCTCTCCATCTGGATAAACGAAACTCTGTCTGCCAAGCTTGGACAGAAAGACTGAAATACTTTATTAATATTGGGATATTAAGCTGGAAAACAACACCAATATGCACCAACAAAATCACTATGCATATATGCTATGCAATCAAGGTAAAGATTCATTATACAAAACTGACGTGATGACTAGTGTACAAGAAGTTACAGTTTTTTTACAATTATTTTTGCACTAATAACATAAACTTCATGCACATTTTTCAAAACGCTTTTTCCAAATGCTTGGATACAATACACATGAAACAAAGATATTTTGTTCCTTAAACTAAAATCACCGGTTCAAAATGACACAACTTAACATCAAAGTATTACTATTTCAAAATGCAGCTCACGCATTGAGTTGAGTGTCTATTCATTTCATTACAATGATCTAACTATCAATTGATACAACTGCTCAAAATGCTACATAACTGTTGCATTACTCTTGAAGCATAGTTTTTATGGAAAATGATGAGCAATATTGAATGTTTAGATTATGAAAGTGAAGAAACTGAGCACTGAGTCTGTTCAGGTATGATCAATTTCAAGATGCCTGTTGTTGGGAGAAAAAAAATCCTCAAATTCTATATGATTGTTCTCAGCATTTGTTTTTCCTACAATACATACATGTCTTTTTTGAGGATGATAGAGCTGGAAGCTGATGAAAACCATTCATATTTCTGGATAAGGCAGGCGTTAACCTGGTCATGACATGGAGGAGAGGTTGAGAGCCCAGCGGTTGAGAGTGGCCCAGAACGATGTTCTCTGGGGGGCCCAACCACCCCCCACTGAATGTGATTTTGAGGGGACCCCACAGCAAAATCAGTGCATTGGGCCCAGAATTCCTAGCGACGGCACTGAGAGCAATAATGGTTTCAGGCCCATCCAAAGTTTATCACCTTGTGTTTACCCCCATACTCCCCTTTCCTTACTGTAACCAGACTGAGGAATTGTTCTCCACATGGAGGTGGAAGATTTACAATAGGCACCCTCACAAACAAGTCCCTCTTCTCCAGGCCACAGATGATGCGTGCAATGACTACCTGCCTATCTTTTTTTCTTATCTAATTTGTTCTTATTTAAAGATTTTTAAAACCTGTTGTGAGTTGATTATTTCATCAATAATTTTCAAATGGTGTTTAATGATTCCAGTGTCTGTATTTTTCTCTCTAGTCTATTGCAATGATGTATGAATGTGTAGAACCATAATGAAAGCTGCACCATGTGTTTTGAACAACTATATTTAATGATTGTACTAAAAACTACATAGTGAAACTATGGGTATATTGTGTGTGGGTGATCTAAAGTAATGTTCCTATGATATTTCATAATAAATGAGTTTTTTGAACCAATGCTTCTGCAAATGCGAGGCTTCTTTATAGATATGAACGCAATATACAAAGTTTTGAACATTGGACAGCCTGTGTTACAAATAATGACTGTTTTGAGTTTTGTGGCTTGAGTTTTGAAAAATTACATCAAGGTTCTGAAATATATAATTCTATAGATTTATAAATATATAATAGATAATATATATCTAATAAATAGTAGCTAACTGTATCGAAACAATACTATATTTAGATACTGTAGACAGACAGACAAATACTGTAGGTAAATAGTATGATAGATAGATAAACAGAACGATAACTAGAATGATAGACAAATAGAGTAATGTCAAGGCAGACGATAACAGAACGATAAAATGATAGACAGCTAGAATGACAGCTAGAATAGAACGATAGAACGATAGATAGATAGAACGATAGATAGATAGACAGATAGTAGGTTGTTAGTAGTAGTAGTAATTACTTTTAGTTAACTAATGGTAATGATCTGACTGTTACAAGAACTCTCAGAGTAGTTCTGTCAAATCTAACTCACTGAAGAGGCTATATTATTACATAATTTCTCAAAAGTGGAGGAAGTCTTTGCAACTGGACATCTTCTGTATAGCGTGCCAAGCCATTTCAAGGTCTGGCAATAAAATGAGTTCTTTGGGAGAAGTTTTAAAAGAGTGACTACGGGAGGCTATATCTGAAAAGCTGGAGAACTGAGAGATTATACAAGCACTCGAAAGCTGCATTTGCATGTAACTTCTGATGCACGCACACACACTTCACTGCACACGCAGGAACTTTTAACAATTTGTCTCATACAAAGTCAAACCAATTAGCACATGCTATTCAGATTTCCTTGAGGAAATTACTTTTGATTTAAATACGTCCTCTAAAAATATTTACATTGCTAATGGGCACCACAGACTGTGCGTCCCTATTGTAAATAAATGTGTCAGGCTCTGTTTCCTATTAGCTGTCCTACTGAAATTATCTACCCGTGAGCAATCGTTAGCATCTTTACTTTGACGGTTCAGACCGTATTTACGCAGGTGGAGGCGACAGTGTAATTAAACTATCGGAGGCTCGATTTGTACGAAGGTGACAAACGCTACACGAGTAACTTTACAGCGGTCGACCAATGAAAATAGATGTGTTTGCATGAAGGCGACGACTGCTAATGATAATGAAAACAACTTGCTAATGTGATCCTGTTTGCACTCATGTTGTCTTACTTATGTATAACAGCCAATTTCCTCCACAAGCATCTGCAGATGATAGAATGTCCGCTGAATGCCGCCGTTTTTCTACCTCAGACTATTGGCACGTGTAGCACAACAGGTGTGAGCCATGTAGCAACCCAAACATCAGATCTTGTGCATCTGATTTATAGCTGTTGCCTCCGCCTCAACTCATTTGGACAGCGAGCATGTTGTAAACAATGCAGGCCTGGAGGCAATATATCAGTGCAGTCCCGAGATGTATACATGTGAAGTTGAGGCAGAAATCTCAGCAGACTAGTGTTCTTGGTCTCACTGGCGTCCTCCTTGTTCACTAATCCAGCCGTTCCCAATGCTCTTATCACTGCAAAATCGTGCAGCTGACCCAGGTGTGTTTACTGAGATCTGCCAGGCCTATTCCCAACATCCCTATCAAATCCGTCATGAGCCAATAAAGAAAATGCCAATGGTGGGCTCGAGGCAGCCGTTAGTTCCATGTAGAGGTGCGGAGGACACGAACAGTGGGTCTCCTTTCTTTTTCTTCTATCTCCTCCACACACTCCCAGCTCTTGCGGCCCAGAGAATAAGCCCTATATATTACAATAACACACATGCAGAGTCCACAAATAGAATTTGGGCTACATGGCTGTCATGAGAGCACTGCTCAAAGAAACGGTGAAAGACAGATAAAGAGAAAGAGAGACAGAGTGAGCCATGCCAGTCATAACTCTGGAAAGGTGGAGAAATGACCATGTAATTGGCGAGATTCTTTCCACATGTGCATTGATTAGATATATTTTAGTGTCGCTGACAAGGTCAAATGCAGATTAAATTGTTACAAAGTAGGGCCTGAAACACAGATGAAAAATATATATATATATATATATTTTTTTTTTAATCAAATGGTAATTGAAAAGAGGTTTTTAACCTTTAGAAAATAATGAATCATCAATGACAGGACGTCAAAATAAATTGATATGAGGTTTGCAATTTATGCAACCCTGTTACAACATATAAACACACAGGCAAAAAGTATATAAAATTAAAACATAGAACTTAAAAAAAAACTATACTAGTATGTTGGACTAGCAGAGCTAGTATGCTATATACAGTGGGGAAAAAAAGTATTTAGTCAGCCACCAATTGTGCAAGTTATGGATGGATGGATGAAAAGATTTAATGTATATATTACAAAAACACTTGTTTTTTTCTAACTAAATAATTACTTAAATATAAGGCCTGAAAGTGTTGTACAAACACATCTGAAAATGAAAAAAATAATGTTGCTGGAATATTGCATAGATTACTGTCACTTGATAATTCTCCAAATTCATCATAGAGTATCAATGCACTTACAAGAATCTTAATGGAGGTATACAATTTCATGTAACAATCATCCACACATACAGTATTCAAAGCTTCCTGACACTCTTAATAGACCTCTTAATGTAAGTCTCTCAGTGGATGTCTTGTTTGGCACCATCAGTGTAAGACACAGACACCTACGTTTAATCTGATATGAGCTATCAGTGGTGGGCTAATCATAAAAACAGAATGATTTTAAGATCGGCTTGCATGACTTTCAATTGGGAACAATTAGATCAGCTCAATATGAATAGCTAATGGATGAAATCTGACTTGTCAGTAACGGAACACTGTTAACTTTTCATGAACGTGACACCATTAAAAAAATAAAAACAATAAAAAATACAATAATGTAGTCACAGCTTCAGCATGGGAAAACAAAATGTGCTATGCAATAAAAAAAAAAAAAAAAAAAAAAAAAAAAATCAAATGTAAAAATGTAATTGTAAAAATGTTAAATTTCTGAATGTCACATTCAACTATGCTAATTAGCCTTTTGAAATCAAATAAAGGTGTAACTTCAGATTATTATCAACCTCTTATTACCATCCTATGAAAAGCTTCATAACTAACTATGATATTCAGAATGTTCCTCAGAAATTTAATTAACCATTAAATCTTAATGCACTTTTTATGTAAATAAAAATTAAAAAAATGGGCAATTATGGGTCAAATCAAGCTATAGGTTTTCAATCACCATGTCACTGTGCATTCTTAAATCATACATAGGCTATATCAGATCACAAAATACATGATACCTGAATGTAGTTTAACATTTATAGTAAAAGCATCAAAGCATTAATGCAAACAAATTATTTGCTACATGTCAGTTCTGCGGAACATTAAATTGATAAAGGAGGCTAAAACAGGAGGCCTTTTTTCCCTGACAGAAATCCACCCTTCCTCTGATCTTATCAGTGTGCTGAGAAATAGAAGTAAAATGCTGCTGTTATGAATGATTCTCTCTCATTTCAATTATAGTACACAGAGCCTGGCAGTGATGTGTTTACCAATCATAGATTCGACTTTTTTCCTCTTATCAATTTTAATGATGCCATTATTAATGTGTCATATTTTCCTCTTTTCCTCAGCCTAAAAAGGGTCTTTTTGGTGAACAATGCTAAAAGTCAGCTTTGGTACAGCTTAAAGTCAGCATCTAACACCATTTGCAACCCATTTCACCACCATATAATAATGTATTTCAGAATGAAATATGATATTTCAATCACAAAATAAATATACGGCACATTCAGATTTTATTCTTCAGGTATTGATGGGATTATGAAAAGTATTTTTAGATTTATTATATATATATATATATATATATATATACAGTATATATTATAAATTACAGGGCTGTTGAATGCTTAAATCTGATTGGTTGATGAATGTTCCAAGGTTTGCAATTACTCTTCAGGAAACACAGGGCTAAAGTAGTTCCTGGTCTTGACCGCATTACTCTTCCATATCACTTCGCCAAATTATTTCAGTTATTTCTAAGGGACTTACAGCCTATATCAGCAAAACAGCTAAAACCAGGGCTGGTTCTAGACATTTGGAGGCCCTAGGCAAAATTCATGTTGGAGGCCCCCCACCCCCAATAAAAAGCACTTGAAACAAATATGATTCCTAACCTTTTTATTTATACAACATTTCATTTTAAATATTGTATATTTTTATTAATACAGTGCCAGTCAAAAGTTTGGACATGTCGCAAGTTCTCATTCACACACAAGTTTACGTTAAAAACACACACGAGTTACAAAAAGCAGTCATGTTATGTCTGTGAAGGTAAACAGCTGGGAAATAAATTGCATGTTTATTTTAGATCTGTGTGGCAGCAGCAATATACATTAAATAAATCAATAAATCCACTGCTCTCTCGTCTCCTCTGAGGCTGGGACTCTAAATAGTGTTCTGTGCTCATCTGTGCAGCCAAAGACAGAACAGTTAGCATGTTTTGCTCAAACTTTCGCCATGGCATTAGAGATGGTACACCGTTGTCGCTTGTGAAATCAAATGACGGCACCGTGGGTGTAAATTTACAAATTAAGGGGTGGTAATATTATAATGAGATCCCTTTGCCATGTCACCAAGGGAGTGAAATCAGACACACTCCTTTTTTTCAGATGCTTGCAGAAAAAGTCTTACCAAAACAAAGTTACTGGGTTAATCTTTTTCACATTTCCTTGATTGGTAGATGCACCGGGGACCTGATTATAGCACTTAAAACCTGGAAAAGTCCGATTTTCATGATATGTCACCTATCACTTTTTATCAATTTAACACATCCTTGCTCAATATTACTTTTTTCTGTATATTTGATCAAATAAATGCAAGCTTGATGTGTCACGATGTGCCTACGGTGAGGAGCGAGGAATGAGGAGAATGCAGAAGAATCATAATCAACAGTCTTTATTGACATCTAGGGAATCACACGTAGGGCACGGGGATCGACAGCACTCAGGACTCAGGAAACACAGGGCTTAAATACACATGGAAACTAATCAAGGAAATCACGAGACACCTCTGGAACTAAATTAACACAATCAACATGGGAAAACTGGGACATGGAACACGTGGGGAACAAAACGCAAGACACAGGACTGACATGATGAGCATATTCATTTCAAAAATATTAAAAATAGTAATGTGTCCAAACTTTTGACCGGTACTGTATGTACATATTAATCAAACTTTATCTAATCTCTTTTTTGTTTGTTGAGGATGTTATTATATCAGTTTTATTATTATTATTATTATTATTATTATTTTGCAGTAATTTGTTCAGTAATTGATTCACAGTTCCTGAATACCACTTCAGTAAATGAACATCAGTGCTTTTATCATTTTGTTCCTAGCTGGGTGTGCCAGGAATTCCCCCTCCCATTTAATCAATACTGACTACAGATATAGTCATATTATTAATTTTAATAGTATTGCGTTGTTACCTTAAATATGCACTATATACACAAATCAAGTGGAAATTAAAGAGACGATCAATACTAAGAAGAAAATAAGTTATTTTCTACTTAGTTGAAACTGAAATGATGTGTTATGTTAGAGCAGTAATGTAATCATCAGCAGAATTTAGAAGATACACACATCTGAGGTCCTTTTTTTTAAACATTAAAAAAATTTCTAGTGTGTTTGCTTTTTGACTTTGAATACAAAGTATTTTGCTTTTACTTTTGTAGTTATTTTGCTAGTCAGCTCCCATCACCCTGTCATTCATTGCATGCACAAATTCAAAACGTCGCATCTGGGCACATCAACGGCGCGCACGCTCTTAATAAACCGTTGAATGATCTGTCCAGCAATGACGCTGATCAACAAAACAATTTTATATTTAGAATGCATTACAATCACTCCAAAATTGATGACGACAACTCACACACCTGCAACAGGAGCTACTTCTTTGTGTGCCTATGTGCTTCGCAGCACCTGAAGGATGTGTTAGTCACTGCAAACATTCAGAGGGCGGGACTCGCTTTGAAACGGCAACATTAATTGGTTTAATTGCAGGTGAGTGACAATTCAACTATATCCAATGAACAATGAGGCTAGTAGGCCCCGCCTCAAAGTCTGAGGCCCGGCCTAGGCAAAGACTAAAACCCACAAAGACTTAACAAGCCTATAAATATATCAAACAATAGGATCAAAATAGCAAACTATTTACACGTTTCCTCCCCAAAATTAAGTTTTATTGTCAATGGAAAGCATGCTTTCTTTCTCCCACTTTCTTCTACAAAAATGTACACTCATACGGTACAGAAACACTTGCACACCCACAGGAACATACACAGAATTGTTGTCAGCGCTGCCCCTCGACTCTATCAATAAAATAATTTCACAGCTGAAAAGCTACATGACATTACTGAGTAGCAAGGTAGTAATATCGCTGTTCTTGAAGCAGTTAAACTTACAGTTTTGCTATTAGGAGATACACTGTGAGACTCCCAGACTCAGGTAATTCACATGCTCAATCTCTCTCTCTCTCTCCCTCTCATTTTTTTTTCAATTCAATAAAGCTTTATTAGCATGACTGTGTAACACAATGTTGCCAAAGCATTAGCATATGTATAAATAATAAAAAGAAAGAATCAATAAAGAAAAAAAAAACATAGATAACAAATAAATAAAATCCATCTAAATAAATGAAAAGATAAAGTGAGTCAGTTTAGAATTAACCATGCTTAACACCTAACATTGTGCGTGGCTAACACAAATGTTGCAGCTAGTGCAGCTGTGTTGTCATCTTCTCCAAGTATGAATGATTTTCTCAGTATCACTAAGTTCAGCAAATGATGGAATCAGTGCTTCAAATCTGGGGTAAAATGGTTCCCTCACATTGTGATATTTAGAACAAATCAGCAGAAAGTGTTTCTCATCCTCTATTTGCTGCTGATCACAGTGTATACAGATCCTCTGCTCTTGCTCTGTCCATGTGTGTCTCTGTCTTCCTCTCTTTATTTCTAAATCATGGTTACTTAAAGACCAGGTCACATGATATTTTAAAGTGTCCTATGTATATTGTGTTGGAGTCCCCTACAACAGGTTTAAATGCATATAAGGACAGAACACATTGTAATTTTCTCAGAATATACATTTAATATTAGAAACGATTTGTTCGAAGCAGTTCTGAGCTTAAGGTCTGTAATCGCCACCCTTCCATAAGCCTACTCTGCTCTGATTGGTAAGCTGGCCAAGTCTGTTGTGATTGGCCTTTCCATATACAATGCGTGTCGGAAACGAAACGTCCATTACCATAATTATATATTTTTTGCTCCGGAGGGTTACTTGTAAACAAAGATGCTATAAGGTAACAAAAATGGCATCGATATTGCCTTATCAAGTCGAGTCCGAGTCCGAGGATGATACTGATGCAGTCGCTCAAGCGGAAACTCCATTGCAAGCACGACTTGATCAGGACGTTTTTCAGTGGTAAGTTTAAACTTTGTATGTGGTACTTTATGTGATGTGACAGCAGTTTTATTGCATTCATTATTATTATTTACTTATTTGAGGTACAGGTGTGGGAACTGTTAGAATGCCCAGTGAGGCTGAAAACACAGATCTTCTCAACCTGATGTAAATACACTAATTTGCGGAAGTGTTTGTGGGCAGGTCAGAGTGTTCACGGGCAGGTGGGGATTATGCAAATATGTTACCTTGTGACGTATATAGGTAACAGGCAGAAGATTAAATAATATTACGACTTGTTAAGGCGGTTCAGAGTCGACTCTTTCTTTTGAGAGAATTGAATATCTTTATTTATCATGCACTTTTATGATTAACAACTTTGCAGACTGTTTACATTGAAGGATAGCTACGTTACAAACTGCAAAAAACATATTTTTTTTCGAAAACCCATATGACCTGCTCTTTAATCTGTATTTGGAGAGGATTTGTCTTTCTTTACATGGTTTAATTAATAAATAATTGGTGACTTCTCTCTCTCTCTCTCTCTCCCTGATAACTGCATTAGACTGCATGAATAATTGCATTGTCTCAAGCCTCTGTTATTACTTGTAAGTCTAAAATGACGTTTTAGAATTAACAATGGAGGCTTGAGATGAGATGTGTAAGAAATTAGTCCTACACACTAAAGCATTTTGTGGTCAAAAACCTGACGAACGACTTGAAATACATCATCTGAACAATGTCTTGAGTGTTGTAATGGTAGCATTTAGTAATTGTCGTTGAATTATTAGAAAAAAATTACGCACACGCTTCAAGTTGAGGCCGCAATTCCTTGGGTGTAAAATAAAAAAATAAATTACACTTCCAATACAATTTTCCAAAAGATGGTTTTGGTCATTAAGGTAGTTGTTATCACGCTGATATATGTTAAATTGTTCGTTTTTGTGATAAGTTTGATTTTAGCTAGTAATTTGATGCTATAAAAACAGGGTGTGTCGCTATGATTGACAATTGTGATTGACAGCTTCTCTTGAGCGGACTGTCGGAGCTTCGAGGGGAGATTGAAGATATAACCAACTATTAATTTTCGATTTCTGTGTTATTTCACAGCAACAAAATGAGTTGTTACTGTACTAACTGTACTAACTGACCTACAGGTTTTGATGGATCAATCCGTTTTTTTGGTAACGTTAAATGTGGGCTTTATAAGCTAACTAATAAATGTTATTACATAATATCACACTCCTAAGGTTAGCCATGACAGGAAAACGCAGGTGATCATTATCTGGCAGTTACTAATTATTTTTATGGTTATTAAATAATAATTAGGAAGACAAAACGTCTCTAGGTTACGTATGTAACCATGGTTCCCTGAGGGAACAAGACGCTGCGTGGAGATCGCTTTGGGAACGCCCCTGCGTGACCGCGTTCTGAAGCACATGTAAAATCAGTCCAATGGAGCAGTGAGACGTCACGAGCGGGGTGACGTGAGCGCCAGGAAGTATAAAAGCGCATCCGGCAGAGCGCAAGTTAGCTTTGATGAAGTAGCGCCTGGAGGGATGCAGGGAGTATGGCAAAAAGACGCAGCATCTTGTTCCCTCGGAGAACCATGGTTACATACATACCATAGAGACGTTCCCCTTCAGGAACTCGAGCTGCGTTGAGATCGCTTTGGGAACGAGAATACCCACTGCGCCATACTACCAAGTCTCTGCCTGTGTGTGTATCTTACGAGCACATCAAGAAGAGAGAACTTGGGAACCTGGGGTAGATGCCAGGTCTAGGTTGTAAAAGCGGACAAAAGTGTGCGGAGAGGACCAGCCCACCGCAGCACAAATGTCCTGCAAGGCCACACCCAAGTTGAAAGCCTTGGAGGCCGCCATACTCCTGGTCGAGTGTGCTCTGACCCCCATAGGTGACGGGAGGCCAGAGGACTCGTAGGCTAGTGAGATGGCCTCGACCACCCACCTACTCATGGTCTGCTTGGTCGCCGGAGATCCTTTCTTTGGCGGACCAAAAACAAACCAATAACAGATCTGCCTTACGCCACGGAGCAGCTCTGTGTGCGTAAGCGTCCAGTGCTCAAACTGGACAGAGCAGATTAAGCCTTTCTTGGCCTACTTCCTGGAACGGCGGAGGCCAGAATGCCTGAAGGAATATGGGCC
>NW_015506405.1:259746-260498 GCF_001515645.1 Sinocyclocheilus grahami
TTGAGAGACCAGATGCTAGGAGCTGTGCCCCCTCAGGGGCCATGCCCACAGATTCTATAACTCCGGGCAGGGGTGAAGAATGGCGCCCCCCGCCTAAGAGAGGAGGACCCTCCTGATCGGAAGCCGTCGAGGAGGGACACCAAGTCCGAGAACCATACTCGGGCCGGCCAGAACGGGGCTACTAGCAACAGACGAACCCCATCCCGGCGTACCCTTGCCAGAACTCCCGGGAGCAGCGCAATCGGGGGAAAAGCTTACAGACGAAGCCTCGGCCACGTCTGCACCATGGCATCCAGCCCCAGTGGAGCTGGATGTGTGAGGGAGAACCAGAGCGGACAGTGTGTCGTTTCCTGCGACGCAAATAGATCCACTTCCGCCTGGCCAAATTCCCTCCAAATGAGCTCCACCACCTTGGGGTGGAGCCTCCATCCCCCGGGCCTCAGTCCCTGTCTCGACAGGATATCTGCCCTCTGATTTAGATACCCAGGGATGTAAACTGCTCTTAGAGAGAGGAGCTTCCCCTGAGCCCACAGAAGGATCTGGCGCGCCAGCTTGTACAAGGGGCGCCAACGCAGACCCCCTTGCCGATTGATGTAGGAGACCACCATTGTGTTGTCTGTTGTGTGTCAGAGCTCGAAACACGGCCAGCATCTCCAGGCAGTTGATGTGCCAAAAGAGATGATGGCCTTCCCACAGACCCTGGGCAGAGCCCGGCCCAGCCTGTGAGAGAGGCATCCGTCGTTAGCGTTACA
>NW_015506405.1:260970-279909 GCF_001515645.1 Sinocyclocheilus grahami
CATTGCCGCGTGACCTTGATCATGCGAAGCGGATTCCCCCTCGGGGAAAATCCCTTGGTTCTGAGCCACCACTGTAAGGGTCTCATGTACAGCAGGCCAAAGGTATAACGTTGGGACGCTGCTGCCATCAGGCCCAACAGCATTTGAAGCCTTCTCTCACTCTCGTGACTGTCGTGAGGATTGACTCGATTTGAGCAGGAGACAGACGTGCCTGCATCGAGGTTGAGTCCCACACCACGCCAAAATAAGTGTAGTGGAGAAAGAACACTCTTCTTGGCGTTTAGTCTTAACCCCAGCTCTCTCATATGGGCGAGGACGACATCTCGATGCCGAGCCGCCATCTGCTCCGATTGAGCTAGTATTAACCAATCGTCGATGTAATTGAGTATGCGGATGCCCTGGAGTCGCAGAGGAGCCAGATTGAGCTAGTATTAACCAATCGTCGATGTAATTGAGTATGCGGATGCCCTGGATTCGCAGAGGAGCCAGAGCAGCATCCACACACTTCGTGAAAGTGCGGGGTGAGAGTGACAGGCTGAAGGGAAGAACTCGATAGCAAACATTAGGAACTTCCAGTGTTGAGGGAGGATCGAAACATGGAAATAAGTGTCTTTGAGATCTATCGTAACAAACCAGTCCTCGGACTGGATTTGAGATACTATCTGCTTGATAGTGAGCATCTTGAACCGAAGCCGTTTGATAGCGCAGTTCAGAAGACGGAGATCTAAGATCGGACGCAACCCCCCCATCCTTCTTTGGAACGATGAAGTAATGGCTGTAGAACCCAGACGCTCTTGAGAGAGGCGGAACACATTCTATGGCCCCCTTCCTCAAGAGAGTATCTACTTCTTGTTCCATTACCAGAATACTACAAGCGGGGGGATACAAATAGTGAAATTGTTGGAATTATGTTATCACTAGAATATCGCACAGCTGGAAAAGGCTCTCAGCCAATCAGATTTGAGGACCAGAAAGAACTGTTGTATGAAGAACAGTAAAACCATAGATAGAACAAAAGAACAATAGATATATAGATAGAACAAAATAACTATAGATATATAGATAGAACAATAGAACGTATCGGTTACGTATGTAACCCTCGTTCCCTGAAGGAGGGATTCCTGAATCTCCTGGTTCTCGAGGATTCAAAGAGTGTAGGTCTGGCGCCGGACGCTCCACCACATCTGGCTGCCAAGGGGATGGAGGAGCTCAACAGGGTCTACTATATGGACTCTCTGGAGTGTTTTTGCAAGCCGACCCGAAGCCGGGGCCTCTCAGTGCTTCTACCCGTTTGAGGTGAGAACACAGGAGGATACCGGCTCCACACGAAGGCTATAGAATCTAGCGAATGTGTTAGGGGTCGCCCAGCCCGCAGCCCTACAGATATCTGTTTGAAGGAGCCATCGAGACGGGCTGGGTAGCTCAAGCCAGGCTCCCAGACATCGCACTAGTGGCATCAACGGAACTACAGGCGTACCCGCAGTGGGGCAGCGCGGAAAAACGTAGGGACCCGGCCCGGGTGTCTCGTAGCCGGTCCGAGGCGGTGCCTGGTGTGTGTAACACTGACCTGCGTTCGAGCAGAGGGTGCGTGGGTAGTCCGTTGGTTCGTCTCCTGATGCCAATGTCCCTCTAAGCGAGATCCCAATTCGTCGGTCCTCCGACGTGACGTCGAGAGTGACCGACTGAAAGGGAACTATAGATATATAGATAGAACAATAGAACCATAGATATGTAGAACAGACAGACAGACAGACAGACAGACAGACAGATAGACAGATAGACAGATAGATAGATAGATAGAAATTTCTTAGAATGAGTGCATCAATTCAAAAGAAAAGCAGAAATACATTAGGGACTGTCTGATTACATCCCTTCAAAGGTGGAGCCTGAGCTGTCGGGAAAACTCCTAAGTTCAGAGGCAGACATGTAAATTGATGTTTCTCCCCTGAGGCGGTTGTACAGGCCCAGATGGCTGTACACTATGAGGACTGTGTTGTGATGGCACACACACTACAGGGTTTAACTGGGTTTGAGAGGGAAGAGGGGCAGTGCCAGGCCTGTCAGATGGCAGCTCATTGAGCCTCAGAGGCTGGCAATGCCTACAGGTGGGACGGCTACCACACCAGCTTTCTGGCATCTACTCTTTGACGTTCTGGTCTAGTATGGAAGGCAGACCGCACAAGGTTTCATTATGATAATCAAAGGTTGAATCTTCAGAGAGGCCATGAGGATATACTGTAAAAAACAGTCACTTGGACACAATTCTGCCAAAGGTTGATTCTACAACAAAAAGACGTGGAATGGCACTAGAGGTCACTGACATTTGAGGGCATTTTCAAAACATTCAGTTGCAAATGGTTTCATGTTTTCAGTAATTATTCATGTACAATGTCATTCAAAGAGAAATCATAATGAAGTCTATCAGATTATCTATCACAGCAAATGCAAATTTATATTACATACTGTAAACATAATTGACAAAAGTTGGTCAGCAGCCAATTTCTGTGGGTCAAATAGATGCTTCAAATATAAACAATAAAATCAAACGAAAATAAACTAACCATAAACAAATCCAAATCTGCAACTCTCTCATTAATGGCATTTTAACAGTTCAATGAAATACAATAATCATTCTCTTTGTGAAACATTCACAATCGCTTTATCTGTGCAACATCAAATATCCTTTCCCTCTTCACACACTGCAAGCACATAAATCGTGAACATTTCACAATTTATGCATTCAGGAATGTTAATGATGCATTAGTGGGAGGCTAGGTAATTTTTCATATGGATAGTAAGTGCTATGCTATGCAGTTGGCATTAGCAAGGCACTTGGTGCACTGAAAATGCACAGGGAGAGCTTTATGGACCCTGGGTGAAGTGATTTACTACACAAGCAGGCTACTAGTTCTAATCCTGTGGGTTTAGAAGGATGTCGTAATCACTTCTGTCACCAAGGTCAATGAGGGCTAAGGACACGGGGTGCAGTACACTTTGGAGGAATGTGAAAAAAACTAGGGTACATTTTTACCCTGAGAGCATGGTTTGAAGTAACTGAGCTTAAAATTTCCATTTCCTATCTGCATGGAAAAATTGTGAGCTCTTGGTAGAATATTTTAACATACAAACGGTGATTTTTACATATTTACGCATATTACAGCGCACAGATTTTAAAGCCTGGGATTCCAGTAGGTCTAACATTCTCAAGGAAAATACTAATGGGATCCAATTAAAAATACTGTTCATAACTTGCAAACACCGATCACTTAAAAAGGGGGAAAATGAAAACTTTGTGTGTAATGCTCAAAAACACTTAAATAATATACCTGATTACATTAATTAACATAAAATAAAGCTGCAGGTGCAGAAGATTGAATGACACCCCCTTCTGGTGGGGCTTTAATCTCCACTATGAGTGTGTGGTAATGCTGTTGACCTCTTTTTTACTTTACTTTAAATATAACATCTGCACAGCAAGTCTATGTCCACTGCAAGCCTAACAAATTAAAAAGTAATGCATAATTTAAAAAGTAATTTGGCAGTGGAATCAAATGCAGTGTGATCTGCACTCAGGTGTGGGTATTTTCATCTAGCAGGCGGCTCTTTTTTCCCTGATTCTCACATTTCCTGTTCATACATCTTCCTTCATTTTCTTTATTATTGCTTAAAATATAAGAGGAGATCTATTGCACAATAAGGTCGACTGGGATGATATTATGTTTAAAGAAATGTTAAATTTAAAACCTGACACTTATCTGGGGATTGAAGCCAATTAAAAATCCCACAATTAATGGCAGGGTCCAGCAAATCCTTACATCCCAGTGGTGGTGCGGCACAAAGACAAGATATAGCTTTGCAAATGAATGCAACCTCACTAGAAAACCTACCCCTGACTATTAAAATATGTGCCCGGGGGTAATGTTACATTACAGAGCACCAGGAGATTCTCTTTCATTCTGTTTCTATTCTCGGTGTGCTAAAGGCAGGTGACACATCTATTCTCCTCATCCCATATATATGAAAAGATTCTCAGTTCCGTCAATTAAAAGACACGGCTGAAGGAACGCTGAACGCACAGGAACACTGCCATCATGACATACTGCTATGAGGTTTGTGTTCTGATGGAGAGAATCAAATGGAGAAATTATGTACCCATTATTCATAAGGTTCATATGCTTATATAATTGTTTTTTTCAACTATGAGCACTTTTATATCCAAGGGGTTGATTTTTTTAATTTTTTTATTAAAACTAAGCATTTTAAACATTGTAATACAAATAATTCATTAAAACTTTCTTGGAAAATTTTAATCAAGCCTTCATTTATTTTTGCTTATGTATATGCTATTGTTTTACATTTGTCCCATATTGCTGCCTTCTTTAAAACTTTGATAGTCTAAACAAAGAATATAACTATAAACAATTATTGATATTTATTGTGTGAAAATAATTTACAAATTTAAAAAAATTATGTCAACTCAATCATTTTGGAAGAGATCATTTTCATTATGCTTTATTTCTAATAAAGCTGTAATTTCGTCAAATTCTGCTAAATATACTATATATTTGTTATTAAAAATATAATTTAATTATATTTAGGATATTTGTTCAAAGATGCCCATTTAAATAATAATAATAATAATATTAATCATAAACATAAATAATCAATTAATTAATTAATTCAACTCTGTGTGCATGAGAAGATGAGAAGAGTAGATAAATTATAATAACGATAATAATCATAATGAAATAAATCACATTTAAAGTCATAAATAGAGTCTTACAGTAAATATAATTTACAATACTACAAAACCTGGGTGGAAATACCAAACTTTAATGAAGACTGGATAACTGCCAGGAAATTCTTTCCAAACTTTCCTGTGTGTACCTGACAGCACAGCTACATGTTTGTATGAAGATGGCACTTCAGTCATACCCATCTTAAGACGTCCAAAAACTCAAGAGTTGTAGTTTCACTAACTTATATTGGCAGGGTATTTCATTAGGATCTAAAAATTGAGTTCTTTTGAACATGGAAAGAATAAATGGAACATCAGTCTGTCGATACATTACGCTACTCTCATTTAAAAGCTTGTCATAATAACTTAGCTCTAATTACTGATGGAGACCCCCACTCTGAAAATCTGAATCACATGACCACATGTCTGAGCTTTCCAATGGCATGTAGATGCTCCAGATCCAATCTGCGAGAGATGGTGGCACCGATTCGTCTCCATCACTCTCAGGGACTTGAGATAGCCCCTTTCTCTCGTCTCTTCGACCGTGATTAGTGAGATGAATTCCAAGCTAAGTACTTGGAATTTGTCCTCTCCAGGATAGGATCTCTAGGGACAAAGCTCATTCTACTGGGCAGTCACTCAGCCACGGTCTCCCCGTTTTGATAAGTCATCATTAACCGGCAGTGCACTTCATCAAAAAGGTCTGCTTGTCCACCCCTGTGCCTGACTGTTGCATGCCTCATTCCACATATCTCTGATGACCATCAACACACCTCACTACCGCATTCTCCAGTTCTACTGCTGGTACCACAAAAGGGAAGATGTTTTAATAATACAGAAGCTATAGGACAAACCTTGTTGTTAAGAATGGGTCACAACAGTCAACATGTAATGGAAGAAAAGGTCGATAAGTTATAGATATTTGCCGAGGGTTTTACTCATACTGTTTTCACTTTTCATGTCAAGTTGCTAAAAGCTCAGTTTTTAAAAGCTTAAGACAGCATTCTGTTTATTTGTGGACGTAATTCTACATTTCAGACAACTTCTGCCAACTCCTACTTGGAAATAACCATTGGAACAACACTCAAGTTCAGATATCCGACTACCTCAACTTCATGTTGCATTGGTTATTTTCAAGAGGAGCTAAAGAAAACAAAGAAAGATGAAGTGAAATATCATTAAATTGCTTTCTTTTCAGTATTTGCAAGTTCAAGTCATGCAAAAAATTCTAGTTATGAAACTAGGCTTAGTAAAAAAAACGAGGAAAGGAATCCTTTCATTCCATCAAATGTTCAAAGTCACGATGAAATGGAAGTAGCAACAGAATTTTTTTTTTTTTAAGTCTGACATACGTCACCTGAGTGTGATGCTTTCACTGGAAGATCCAGTTATGACATTTTGATTAAAACATATGAGATGGTTATTTATTTATGTATTCAATTGACAATAAGATCTGTATCATGCATTTGGAAAATATATAAAATTAATTTTAATTTCATGTAACATTTTATTTTGAGATTTGGTAGAAATTGCATTTATTGATGATGGTTCAGGAAAAACAAAATAAAACTGACAATTCTACTGTCTTGGATGTAAAATCCCTGTTTAATTTAGCTATTTCCACCTCTGACTTTTTCTGGAAGGCAGTGATTAATCGACTAGCCCTTCAAGGTAATCCACTGACAAGTTGATTTTGAAATTTTATCATTTAGCACAGCCTTATACTTATCATTATAGATTCAGTTCCAGACATGAAAATGCATCTGCCGACACACATTTAGGTCTAGTTCTGTTTCAGCATAAAAAGGTATGTCCTTCAAAACTACATTTATTCATTTAAAGAGTGCTCCATCCCAGGTGATAAATTCAGGCGATTTAGACAGATTTAAAAAGGCGATCTCAGCTCTAACAATGTCAAGAATTTCTTCATGTAATTCTTCCTATGATTCACATTCATCAAGCACTTAATATTGCTACCATATTTAATCCACTTTTCAAACCAAGTACTGTAATCAAGGCTAAAGATGTCTTCAAAAAAGGCTAATTCAAAATAAAGAATAATTCAGACTTGTAAGTGTAAACATGAACTTCTGCTCTACTCGCCAATCACCCTTTTTGTACATATTCTATCATCTGTTTAATAAGCTCATTAGTGGAAAGAATTGAGAGTGTCGTGTGATGTCAAAGTGCACTGCTCTTTGCTCCAGTAAAGATTCTTATTTAGCTCACTGGTCCCATGTGTTTCCAGAGCCCCGACATCTCATGCACAGAGGTTTATGTGGCGAGATAATGGAGAGCAATAGAATGATGTGGGAGTTGCCATGAAGACTTCTCCCACCTCCAAGAGCGAGAAGACAATCACCCACTGTGTAATCGAACTGACCTGCTGACCATTTGCTATCTTTGACCCCTACACACAAGCTGATTCCCATTTCACAACAGGGGGACGAAAAATTGCTATTGTGCACTGCGGCTACAGTTTTCACTGCGAGCATATGAGGACCGCATCTGAAGTGCAGAGGTGGAATATCAGCATGAACCATAAAGATTCATCAGGCTGGAGTGGCACCTCTCAGAGTCTCGGTCTTCAGAGGAGGCTATTTTTGATGAGCACAGCTTTGAGAATGCATGCAGTATAGAGGTGTTGTTTTTAAAGAAGGGAGAGGGGGTTACTATTACACTGCTGAGACTATTTGACTCGAATAGGCTCAAAAGTACTCAGACAAACAAAACCTTGTGTCTTCACACTCTGTCAGCAACATGCTCAATTTGTAGCTCCAGTAAGAAAAGGTCACATCAGTAAGAAAGTCTACGTTATTGAGTCAGACCTGTTATGGACATAATTAATGAACAAAAGGAAAAGTCAGGTCTAAGTCAATGTCAACCTTGTCCTCAATTACTGACAAAAATATTCTTTAAAGTTAGTTTTTTTAAGCCAATCATCACAATAAGATGAAAAATGTGCATCATTATGATAATTAACCATTTTTACGCGATTTTAGCACTGAAGCGCTTTACACACTAAAACATGTCATGTTGAAACATGTTTAAATTAATATAACATGTTTTAAAATTTGGTTTCATTTTGCATAGTTCATCAACTAAAATGTAAAAGTTCATGACAACAAATTATTGAGAAAAAATACAAAAATGACTAAAACAACACAAAGCAAAAAAAAAAAAAAGAAAGGAAAGAAGAAAACTAAAAATGAACACTGGTTCTGATTATGGATGGATTTCAAATGCAGTATTTGTATAAAAGAAAAATAAAATAAAACAAAATAATATTAGATTATATTAATAATATTGTTTCAGTTGCTAGTTGAGAAAATTTTTAACATTTTAACATTTAAAAAGTCTAAACTTACTAAAACTGAAATAAAATAAAAGTTAAACAGAGATAATTAAAATGACAAACTTCAACTAAAATTAAAAAGAAAAAAGATAAGGTTCATAATTTTAGGAGTCCCCAGCAACGGGGACTCCTAAAATTTACATGCATGCAAGGTCAAAAACACTTTCAATTTCTTATACTATGCATTTAATTTTATGTTATTTCTCAACGACTCTCAAATAACTTGTTCGAAGACTCCTTTGCATGAGGCTACTCTCCTCTGATTGGTCAGATGACCCAGTCTGTTGTGACTGGTCATTGGTCTAATCATGTGAGATTGATACGTTTCAAATTGAGCGATTTTAGGTCAAAGTTTTAGCTGTCAGTTAATGAAGCTTTCTGCCATTAGGGAATAGTAAGATGGTTGCTCGAACACTTCTGGTGGCTTCACAGCCGAATGGGAGTTTAGAACGCATTGAGCAATCCAGTCATTATATAGATCAGTGGCACTGACCCATCTTTCAAAGAAAACCGGTTTACGAATTCCGCGTTGAACGCGCTGAGATTGGAGAAGCGTGGGGGCTTTCACAAGCTAAGTCACTGCCATGGAGATGAGTGATAATGTTAACAAATAGTTTTATTCGGGTTACAGGTATAATAGACCTGCTTGGTTAGGACCGCTTCTCTGCCAGTGACCACCTTAAGACTGCAGACGTTCTTTGTGGTATTTAATTCCACATCCACTAGACTCAGCTGGAATCAAAGAACAAAGTGTTGAACATAGTGGATGAATGATATTAAAGTAACCCACAGTATGAAACAGATCCACCTGAAAAAGGTATCCAAATTACAAAATATTTGGATGTGTTTGAAGTTCAAGTTAGCGTCCTATACTTTGCTGTTGGAGCATAAAGAACACCAGTAGCACGGCAAAAAATGTCCTCAAAAAGTCATCACTTATAATATATAAATACTTTTTATGCCATGAATAAAAAATGAGACCGCAAATGGAAATGGCTCCTCAGCTCAATGGAATCATGAGCAAAGCAATTGAAACCTGTAATGAAATGTATGTCTATCTGCCTCTACTTTCTTCCATGTTCCTCTCAGGGTCAAAATCCATCGTGCTTCGAATCAGTCTAAAGATGTTTGACAATAACAAGGCGTCATTCCCGAGATTCGTCATATAGAAACAGTGGCATTTATTGATCAACGGCTCTAAATGCTGTTTGACTGATACATAATTTATCAGTTTGCACAATAGGAAATGCAGAACAATCTAATTTCTTGATGCCAGCCCAGAAAAACAAGCCACTCTGAGGCACAGTGAGCGCTTCCCTTTTCACGAGTAAAGGAAACGACACTGCAGGTGGACATGGGTTTAATTACCCTGAAAATCACACAGCACTCCCTGCACTGAAGCTTATGCCCTGTGACAATGATGCGAGAGCTCCAAATCTGGGTGCCAAGGCCAACAGCGGAGAGAAAAACCATATTCATCTCCTTGCAAGGTTAAAGGAGGAAACCTTGCTGCAAATATCTTTCCTTTATTGGGATTCAGTAACTGAGCAAAGTCACTCCAAGGTGATATCTGGCTGAATTGGACATTGGGTGTCTCTTGAATGTTCATTATTAATTCAGTCTCTGGCTCATGGGTGCCACAGCTTCATTTCAAAGGCTGAGATGAGAAATTGAAGAGCAAGGGGAGTAATACTGCAGCTTTGCTTTCTAACCTTCCTTCTGCCTGTCAATATAGCCACTCAAATGATGAGGGTCACCAGCAAGCCCTTCCTGCGCTCTGACAGCCAATGCCTTTCGGTACAGAAACCTTGGTTGCTCACAGAGAAATCTGGAATGAGGTTAATAAGTAGCTAATATCAATAGAAATTCTACAAACACAATGAGTTCATGTGCTAATTCTCATGTGACAGAGATGACTGGTCATGTCTGGAAATGTCTAGGTAAATGAATGAATGAATGATGCATTTATATAGCGCTTTATTGTGTATTGTTGTACACCCAAAGCGCTTTACAATCATATGGGGGGTCTCTCCTCAACCACCACCAGTGTGCAGCATCCACTTGGATGATGTTTAAAGTCTAGTCAAAATTGTTTTTTTATTAAATAAATTAATTCTTAACTTTACCACAGGATGGCAAACTACTGTAATTTATTTATTTATTTATTTTTAATGCAGTGCATTTTGAAAATCTCTTCTGCTCACCAAGGTTGCATTTATTTGACCAAAAATACATTAAAAACAGTAATATTGTGAAATATGAATACAATTTAAAGTAATTAATATTCTATTTTAATACATTGTATAAAATAAAATAAAAAAGCAACACCAATTGTATTCTATTTGTAGAAAATGTCTCTTGAGGAAATTTCAGCAGAGCTAAAGATAAAAACTATTTCCTTGAGCACCGAAGGACTTCTAAAAAAAAAAAAAAAAAAACAGAAGATTGACCTAACAGAATTTATTGACTTCAGTCATCTTAGAACTTTAACTTGGGGGGGGGGGGGAAATAAGCAAATCTTTGTGTTTACAGAAGCAAAAAACATTTCACCACAAGTTCAAATATGAGTCACTCTCTTGATGTCTTAACGAAGCAATTAAATTTGAAACAAACATAATAATGTTTAAAGAAGGATTACTTGATTGTATCACTAAAACTTACAGCAGACGGGCAGCAGTAAAAGCACAGCTTGTTGTGATCTATTCCGAGCCATGAAGCTCTTTTTTGTTTATTCAGGGCTGACAATATGTTGTGTGCTCTGAGACATGGCCTCAAATGCAGCCCTTTTATCTACATAATTTTTTAAGGGATGCCAAGGTGGTTGGCACCGCAGAGTGCTGTAGGGAACCCGCTGCAACAGCTGTCCTCACAAAAATAAATGTTCCAAGCAGAGGCACATCTTTGACATTGGGACAAACAGCGTTCTCCTAGATGTGGCCGCTCTACAATTCATCATGAAAACATATCACCAAGAATCACAGCAGTGTTTGTGGGAAGCCTCGGGCTATAATGCCTACTGAACAGAGAGAAAAGCATTAATCTAGTATTGGCCTACAGTGATAAGAGGACAAGAGTAGGGCAATATTGTTCATCAGTGGATCCATAAACTCCATCCACACACCTGTCCATCACTAGATCTAGTCTTATTAAAGTCTATGGTACAGCGAGGCTGATAAAGGGCCAGGGTCATTGCTGTAATATCTGTCTGCTCTGCTTTAGGGATTTGTGCTAACTGTCAAACGGCACACAGACAACACAGTACATTGTTAAAGGATTAGTTCACAGAAAAAAAATAAAAATAAAAATCTGTATCATAATTTACTCACTGTCATGTTGTTTCAAACCTGTATGACCTACTTTCTTCCATGAACAACAAAAGTAGAATCATAGATTTAAAGGTGACAATCTGACTTTTCCAGGTTTTAAGTGCTATAAGCAGGTCCCCAGTGCATCTACCAACCAAGGAAACGTGAAAAAGATTAACCCCTTAACTTTGTTTTGGGAAGCCTTTTTTCTGTCTGAGAAAACGAGTGTGTCTGATTTCGCTCCCTTGGTGACGTGGCAAAGGGATCTCATTATAATATTACCGCCCCTTAATCTGTAAGTTTCCACCCACGGCGCCGTTATTGTGTTTTCGCAAGTGACAACGGTGTACCAGCTCTACTGCCATGGTGAAAGTTTGAGCAAAACATGCTAACTGTTCTGTCATTGGCTGCACAGACGAGCACAGAACATTGTTTACAGTCTCAGCCTCAGAGGAGACGAGAGAGCAGTGGATTTATTGATTTATTTAATGTATATTGCTGCTGCCACACAGATCTAAAATAAACATGCAATTTATTTCCCAGCTGTTTACCTTCACAGACATAACGGACTGTTTTTGTAACTCGTGTGTTTTTAACGTAAACTTGTGTATGAATGAGAACTTAGTTTAGTACTCACATGCTGTGATAGCCACTTTCTGTCCGTGTGCTTCGGATGTGTGCGCTCAGAAAACCGTATATCAGAAGTTGAAACTCATATTGTTTAAAACGCATGATTTCAGCGCGATAAACATGATAATCAGAACCAAAACAGATGTTTTTAGCAGTTACGAGCTGTAATGGCGCAGCTCTATTCTGGAAAAGGGGGCGGGGATCAGCAGCTCATTTGCATTTAAAGAGACAGGCCCAAAAAACAGCGTGTTTCTGCTTCCACTCAAAATAGGCATTTTCAAAATGATATAATAAATGATCTGTGAAGTATTTTGAGCTGAAACTTCACAGACACATTCTGGGGACATCAGAGACTTATATTACATATTGTAAAAAGGATAATAATATGTCTCCTTTAATCCATACTCATCCATTATATATAAAATACAGTTCAAAAGTGAGGGGTCTTTTATATTCACCAAGGCTGCATTTACAGTTTTTCCCAATCAATTTGACACATTTTTCCAAACTCAGGTTGCTGTTCTCAAAACAGTTTACACAGTGATCTGAACACTTTATAATTGGCCTAAACAGATTGTAAGTTTTCATTAATTTCATACAAATTACAAATCATGTTAAAATTTTCTCAAAACACTGCACAAAACTCTCAGATGTTTTCATGATAGTTAATACAATCAGCCAATACTTTAAAATATCCGGAAATAACAGCAATTGTAGCTCCTTTTATTGGTTTTACACAAATCACAATTATTTATGTACCATTTGTCCAAATACAACAAACAAAACTCTTTAATTTATCATATCATCAAATGCACATGGTATATTTTCAGTTGGCCCCAAACTAATAGTGTAGTGGAAAGAGCAAGAGGAGAAACTGTAAGAAGACATGGACAGAGAAGAAGTGGACAGCATGGTGGAAGGAGAGGTAGAAGGTACAGACAAATTTCAAATAAAATCAGAGTTACCCAAATTAACCATTTAAGAAATCATGGCCTCTCCTTTAGAGAAGTTGGGAAACAGATCTAAAGAATTTGCCAGTACACTTCTATATTTATAAATATTGTGCAATGATTGCTGATAGTGCACACTGTTAACAAATTTAGTGTGAAATCACAGTCTATTCCAGGTTAATAATTGCATTACTTTCACGGTCGTTTCACAGTGGGACATCTCATCTAACTACACTCTCAGAAACTTCTTGTAAACAAGCAGCATTATACTGTGTTTCAGTGCACATGAAGGCACCCAGCATGCAATGCAGCATGAGTCGATCATGCTGTAGAGATTTTTAATTCTTGTTGGTTTTATTTGTCCTATTGAAGTTGTTTTAGGTTCACTTTTAGATGTTTGTGTTGTTCGTTTATTTTGTAATGTTGGTTTATGTTGTAAGTGTTGTTTTTATTTGTTGAGTGTTAGCATTGTTGTGTTTTGCATGACAAGTATCGATATAACATCTTTCAAAGATGTATCTCAGCAGTTGCTTCACTATTTTAAATGATCTATACACAAACAGTTATGAATATGAAATAAGTTGATTCATCTTCATGCTTAAATAATGATCAAATAAAATCTCCATGTTCATGCAAAGAATAGTTTGACTAACTTAAAGTCAGGCAATTAGCTTATTTCATATTCGAGCTCATCATCATCTTGACAAATGTTTTCATTTGTCACACAAGAAAGAAAATCATACAAGTTTAGTATGACATGAAGGTGAATAAATAAGGACAAAATTAATTTGAGGTAAACCATCTTTTTAACTGCATTCCACCATGAAGAATAAATGTTTGAATTTCATTTCACTGAAAGTTTGCTTTATTTGTCATACAAATTATTTACTTTGTAGCTTTTCTGCATCATCCCTTGTTGCAGAGTAATCAAGCACAATTAAATTACAATATATGAAAAGTGTTACAAATTCTGAAACAGATCAGGGCTGCTTCATGAATCACTGAAATATATGTCAATGAGTCATACTTAGCCAAAGGCAATTTGCATGCAAATTGGCTCTTGGTTTGATATGATCAACAAAAAAAAAGTACAATGTCACACGTACAACATGAATGGCTTTCAACAAAAAACTCCTGAGGCAGTGATCCTTCAGGTAGAGCTGATTAAATTATAGCCACCTCATTGCTGAGCAAAGTGACTCGCAACTAGGTCGAGCGACCCATCAGAAACACATAAAACAGTGTGACACAGCTACATTGTGACTTGGAAGGGTACTCCATCACTCCATGTCGAAAGATTAATGGTGGAGAATGTCACACAAAATAAGGTCATGCACTGAGAGACCTGGCGTTAGGGAGGCCACCGCCATGTCTGCAGTCTGCTTTCCAGCTCATCATAGCTCCAACAGTGGCCTACTGGTAGCGACAAGTTCATACCCAAATCTCTGCAATCAAAGTATTCAATTACCGGCTGTCAGGACCACATAACATGTACAGCAAAGTATTAAGGGTTAACTGTGCCATTTTTTCAGAGTTCCAGCCTTCATGTTTAGACATTCTTCGAAGCTCTAAATGAATGAGTTTGGTCACAATAGGGGGACAATATGTTACCTTGAGCAGAACCGTACGCTGCATGTAGAGCACGGCATCTGAACCTCATTAAGAGGCTTAGCACTGCAGTCCCATCAAAAAGCAATATGCCATTAGACTCACTACACTGAGCTTCCATTTGTGGACACTGTGAAGATCTACAACAATGGACTTAAAACGCCCTCAATTATTTGTCTGTTCCACATAATGAATTTGTCTTTCAATAGTGCAGGAACGTATTTTCTTTTAATATAATCATATGAGAATGTGTGTGTGTAGGAGTTATTTTTTGGGAGTAGGTGGTGAGGAAGAGACAACTGTGATTAGCTGAATCTCTCAGGCTCATAAATCGTAGCAATCACAACCTTTTCGGGTCACAGAGTAAGAGAAACAGGTACAGATTTGTGTTCAAGTTTCAGCTTTATGACTTTCTAGGCAAGGCAAGTTTATTTATAAAGCACATTTCATACTGGTAATTCATAGTGCTTTACAGAAAACATATTTATTAAAAAAATCATAAACGTTTCATAAGAAATAAAGAAAAATATAAGAAGAAAGAAGAAAATTTTAAAAATAATCATATAGAATTATTTCTATACAAATATACATACAGCATACACGTAACGTGATACTAAATGCTTTTAAATAAATGCAGTGAATATAAAATTAAATCAATCAGTCACAATCAAATAAATTACAATTTATAATATAGAAAAAGTTTTGCAAGAAGGCCTTATGTTCACCAAGGCTGCATTTAGTTGATTAAACATCCAGAGAGTAAAAAAGTGAAATATTAATATAATTTTGAAATTTATACAAAAATATTCTTCTATCTTCTATCTGAAAAATAAAAATCTAAAAAATTCTCAAAATAATGCAATTGTACCACAGAGGACCTACAGTGATTGATGGGAGCTTGTTAGGTTGTGCTTGTTCGGTTGTGTTAATGTCGAACGGCAGAGTTTCATGTTGCGGTTGGAACAGTCTGCTGATTCCCACAATTCCAATGAGCCAGACCCAACTGACTGATGATCCCAGAGATGCATACTGCTTATGCTGCAATACAGCACCATAAATAAATGAGTAAAGACTAGAAAAATCACCTGTGATTCCTCCCATACAACGCTGGTGCTTAATGTGTATAGATATTTAATACCATGCTCAGCATAACAAATTAAATTGAAATTATGTCATATATCACTTCCTTTAAAACAGCACCAACCTCAACAAATGTGTTGTTCCCCGCTCCACTTTCTCTCTAAGTATTAAATATATACATAGTGAGATCAGGGAGTAAAAGAACCATACTGAAAATCTAGGATTCAAAAAACTAAAACAGTAAATTTTAAGATTCTGAAACATTTAAAAGAAAGAAATTAAGATAAATGAGAGATCTTTTATTATTTAATAAATTGATCAAGATTTATTTTTTGGGATATATGACATTTTGATTTCAAAAAAGTAAGCAATTAAATGAATGAATGAATGCATGAATGAATTTTCGCAAGAAGATCAATAACATGCATTTAGAAAATATTTAGAATTTTCCATTTCATGCTGACTTTTAAGCACAAGGAGAACAAACTAAAGACAATACTTAAGTGTTTTTTTTATTCTTCTTTTTTGCTCAAAATGTTATGCTAATAATGGAATGTACAATGAAACCATTTTTAATAAATTATTCAAATAAAAAAGCATTATCAGTGGTCTCAGAATTTTGCACCCTACTGTGAATACATAGAGCAGCACAATAGCTTTTACATAAGCTTTTTCACAGCTGTTGAAAGACTGTAATTACATATAACATTGACTTCAGCACATTAATATACTATAATGGCTAATGGCTTTGTCAATCGCAATACCATAACTATTATTTACACAAACAGCAAAGCTAAGGAGCTTATTTTTGTAAACTGTTCAAAGCACTTTTGTCTCCAGGAGGTCTAAGTCTTGCAAAAGTCTAATAGTAAAAGTTAGGGATATGCAAAACAATACTAAAAATTAGGGATATGCAAAACTACACATATATATATATATATATATATATATATATATATATAAACAAACTACTAGTCAGAGGGAAGCTTGAATGTTATTTTAAAACAATGTACAAAGGACAAATAAAATCGACTCTCCTGTAATCTGCATGTATATGCCTGTGGTGTTGGTGCTTTAAAAGGGATGAATTTAAAGTCCAAACATCTCCAAGAGGTTTTACTGTGCCAGCTGCCTTACAGCTAAACCACACCATGTTGTCAGCACGCCAATTAAAAAAAAAAAAAAAAGAAGAAGAAACCTCACTGATCAAACCATATGAAGCAGTGTGCTCAGGAGAGAAGCATACATTAAATATTGTACACACGCCAATAATCTAGAACTCGCTATGGCACAACACAATACCTATTTGACATGCCTGACCTGCAACAAACTGACATGAGCACATATCGACTGAACAATTCCATAGTGATTTTTATATCTGGAAAGTGCCTTTGACAACTGCTGTAATGCCACTGATAACTGCCACACTAAAGCAGTAAATTGGCATTGTGCAGCTGCAAACATCCTGTTTCACACCCCGTGAATTGGATTGTATTGTGCATTGGCATGTATTGTTGAGCCCCGAGCTGCTCTCTCATTAGAGGAGTTTGGACTACATTACCCAAGTATCTGGAAATCTGATCACAGAGGAGTATCCACAGCCAAACCCGCCTGCCACAGTGGCCGGCATCCTGAAAAACACATCCTGATGCCAAAGTATTATTTGATTGAATCAGTGAGAAGGAACAGAAAGGAGGCAATATGTCGTCTTGTAACAATGTTAAAAGAGTAGTTCACCCAAAAATGTCATGCTAAATCAGTATGCTGTTATTTTTTCTGTGAAACACAAAATAGTGTTGGAACAGTTTATAGTGACCATGAATTCTTGAAAATAGTCTATATGACTTGTGTGCTGCATTGAAAGTCTTATAAAGGCATATGATACCTTGTCATATGAAATTTAGGTTGTTATTCACTGATAATATTAACCCTTGCTGTACATATACAGTGTTGAACTCATTCTCTATGCCACATACAGTACACATGTCACTAAACAGAGACATTTCGGTATGTTTTGGTTACAAATGAAGCTATAGTGTGGCTTCAGGAGACTTATATAGCACACAGACTACTTTTGGCTCCTCTTTTAATGTTCCATGGTGGGACAAAAATACAGGTACAGATGCAGGTTTAAAATGACAGGAAGGTAAATAACAACTATATTTCTACTATTTCAAACTTTGAAAAAAAAAACAGTAAAATATATATTTTTAAACATTTTTAAATACATAATTTATTGCAATAATATTTCACAATATTACTGCAATAAACTATGTATTTTAAAATGTAGTTTAATCCTGTGATGGTAATGCCGAATTTTTTCAAGATTATTTGATGAATGAAAAGTTCAAAAGAACTACATGTTTGAAATATAGATTTTTGTATGTAATTTTTTTTAAAGAAACAACTTAAGAAGTCTTTGCTGTCACATTTGATAAATTGTAGGCATCTTTTCTTAGAAGCAGAAGTATTGCTTTAAACAACAACACCAACAAAAAAAGCTTACTGATCCCTAACTACTAAATGTTAATATATAAAGGTGTACAGAACATGATGACCACCCAAGGTATATTAAGGCAACCATTGCAACTTATTTTTTTAAACTGGCCCAACACCAGCCTAGTTTAGGTTTTAGTGGTACTATAAGCCAAACCTTTGCTGAGGGGTGTTCACACAAAGTAGAGATCCTAAAGATGAAGCCTGAGAAGCCTGAGAACATCATCATAATAGGTTAAAGGTTTTCTAGTGGCTTTCTCCAAAAACAAAATGGTCAAAGAGGTACAAAGTCCCTCCCTGGAAACATCTATACCTAGGCTGTGTCTGCTCAAAGGGCTGCCTTCAGGCAATGACCGTTCTGGTCTGGGGCTTGTCAAAGAGCATTTCACGAGTTCACACTTACATATAATGAACCGAGTAAAGGTTATGCGTATTTGGCGTGCTGTCCGGGGAGAGGGCTCCGAGCTCGGTAATTACTCTCGAGCCCGGGGTACTCCCCCTGTCCGGGGAGAGGGGTCCGAGCTCGGGATTAAGCCCGGACCCAGAATGCTCCCCCTGAGTGTTCCTCCCCGTGCTGGGGTAGGAACGGGCTGAAGGTGAGGAGTCGGGGTGGTGGAGGGATGCTAAAGATAGGAGATAATGGATGTAAGGCTGCTTTGATTATTTATAGAGGTTCTCTCTTGTGCTGATTGGATAGATGGTGTAATTACTGATGATGAACTGGCCATGTTAATTATCTGTGCGCGCTCCTCCCGAAACTTGTTAATAAAACATCAC
>NW_015506405.1:280133-280874 GCF_001515645.1 Sinocyclocheilus grahami
GAATGTAGTGGGGATGGGTCGTTATAGGTGGATTAGGTGATGTTAACGGGGGTTAGCCATGGTGGGTCGGGAGTTTGAGTGAACAGGGATGGAATGGCGTTAAATGGGTGGTTCCGAGGCGGGAGTGTTCGGAGGGATGGGTAGGGGCATGGTGGAAGGAAGGGCAGGCATGCGAGAGGTAGGAGGAACGATAGCTGCCGGGACCGATTGCGGAGGCGTGCTCACGCTTGGGGTGGCTCCAGGAGCGGAAGAGAGGGGGGGGGATGGTGGGCGTTTGGGGAAAATATGGAAAATGCTCCTGCGGGAGCGGGCACTGCTGCGGCAGTGGGGAAATATGGAAAGGGAGTGGGCACTGCTGCGGCAGTGGGGAAATATGGAAAAGCTCCTGTGGGAGCGGGCACTGCTGCGGCAGTGGGGAAATATGGAAAAGCTCAGGCGGGAGCGGGCACTGCTGCGGCAGTGGGGAAATATGGAAATGGAGTGGGCACTGCTGCGGCAGTGGGGAAATATGGAAAAGCTCCTGTGGGAGCGGGCACTGCTGCGGCAGTGGGGAAATATGGAAAAGCTCAGGCGGGAGCGGGCACTGCTGCGGCAGTGGGGAAATATGAAAAACTCACTGCGGGAGCGGGCACGGCTGCGGCAGTGGGGAAATATGGAAATGGAGTGGGCACTGCTGCGGCAGTGGGGAAATATGGAAAGCTCCTGCGGGAGCGGGCACTGCTGCGGCAGTGGGGAAATATG
>NW_015506405.1:283486-297315 GCF_001515645.1 Sinocyclocheilus grahami
AAAGCACCTGCCGGGGCGGTCACTGCTGGTCTTGAGTGGATGGGGCTGTACTGACATTTAAAGGGGTTGGCCGATGAGGGTTCGTTGAGCTTCCTTGATGTGGGAGCGGTCAGATCGAATGTAGCTCTTGAAAGCTTCTGACGACCAGCGACCGAGTGCTTGTATCTGCTGCTGGGAGAGGCCTTTTTTGGCCGCTGTGGTAGCCGCCCCGATTCGAAATGAATGGCTGGAAAAATTATCTGCTGGGATGCCGGATAGGAGCAGAACTGACTTGAGGTGCTTTTGAAACCAGAAACGGGTGACGGGACGGTTGGAATCATCTGTAAAAAGGGGGTCGGATGGGAGTTTGGACTGTGATATTTTGAGCTGGATGAAGGCTAGGAGGGCCTGGTATGGTAGTATGGGTGATTGGAGGTTGAAAATAAAAATGAAATGGCCTTTCCTGGTCTGGTCTGTTTTACTTTGCTTGATGAAGTAAGAGATGGTTTCATCATCCAGCACTGTTAGATCGGAAATAGTGGGGTGGGTATTTGGGTTGAAGCTAGATGTGATAGTGAGCTCAGAGCATCTGAGGAAACCAAAGAAAGCCAGGATGAACATAGCGTCAAGCGTGTGGGCGGTGTGAATGGAATGATAACCTCTGCGGAGGGTAGAAATACATTTGGTCAAAATTTGTAAGGTAATGGGTTGCCTGGTATCTGGGCGAGTGGGATGGGATCTTTGGATACCTTTGATGAGTAGGGAGGTCTGAGAATTGGCTATCTGGGGTGAGGGTGAACCGTATAAGAGTTTGTGAAAAAACTGGATTCCGCTTAGATAACCCTTAATGGAGCTGATTTGGAGGTTTTTGTTGATGTTAAGGTGAGAGATGAATGAGGTGATAGCGAGCAAGGAAAAGTCGGGAAATGGCAGGTTGTAGGTGGAGTGAAATGCTTTAAAGCATTTCCAAGCTGTTAGGTAAGATTGGAGGGTCCTGGGGGAGACGGCTTGTAGGATAGAGTTGAGGGAAGCTTCGAGTAGTGGTCTCAGAGGATGATTTATGGGAATATCAGCTCTGAATAGGGAGGTACTGGGGTTGGGACTGGATCCGCCTCTGGTGCCAACGTTCTGAATTTCTGGAAGGCAAAGCGAGAGAGAGAGTCAGCTATTTGGTTTTTTGAACCAGGAATATGTTTTGCAGTTAAAATGAATTGGTCGCAAGCCGAGATCCAAATCAGGCGTCTTAACAGAGGCATTAGGGCGGGTGAATGGGAACGGCTTTTATTGATGCAGTGTACAGTAGCCTCGTTGTCACAGTGGATAATGATGCTGGTGGCGGACCACTCCTTACCCCACAGCATTGCTGCGACGACTAAGGGATATAGCTCGAAGAGAGCTGAGGATTTTAGCTGCTGTGGTAAGTCTACCAGCTGGGGGGGCCACGTGGATGCGAACCAGCGGCCTTGATAAAATCCTCCGAAACCAACGGAGGGGGCGGCGTCAGTAAATAACTTAATGTTGATTGGGGAAGAAATTAAGTTATTGTAAAAGAAAGATAGGCCGTTCCATTGTTTAAGGAAAGATATCCATAAGCTGAGCTCGTTGCAGCACGCGTCAGTTAGTGATATTCGATCCTCTAGTGCGTGGGCGGAAGACGCGAGAAAAAGGAGGTGTGAGATAAAAGGGCGTCCCTGCGGGATGATGCGCATAGCGAAATTTAGATGACCGAGAATGGATAGCAGCTCGCGTTTGGAGCAGCTTGGGTTGTCTAAGAGGGTGGAAGCGACCAAGATCGTCCTATCGATTTTTTCCTTCGGCAGAGAAGCCTGGAATTTTTGTGAATCTAAGTTGATACCCAAAAATTCGATGGAGGTGCTCGGGCCTGCGGTTTTTTCTTGGGCGAGAGGAATCCCGAGCTCAGCAAAAACCTTTTGGGCTGTCAAAAGATGCGCGGCTGGGATGGAGTCGGGAGGCGAGATGATTAGGAAATCGTCTAAAAGATGGATCAGGTAAGGTATTGCGTAATTGTTGGATAGGATCCAACATATGGCTTCTGACAACATGTCGAAAATTTTAGGGCTGCTTCTGCAGCCGTAAGTGAGGCGGACGGAAAATATAAAATTTATTCCGCCAGCAGATGCTGAATAAGTGCCAAAAATCCGGGTGGATGGGCATCCCTTTAAAGGCAGAGGTGATGTCGACTTTGGCCAGCCAAGTCCCGCGACCTGCGTCTTTGATCAGGGTAATGGCTTGGTCAACGTCATGATAGTGGAGAGAAAATTCTTCGAGTGGAATGAGGCTGTTAATGCTTGGGAACAGGGAATTATGCGGGGATGAGAGATCGATTATGCGGGCCATGGGTAGGGGAGGGGGTACGGGGAGGTGTGTGGCGAGGGTTGTGGGTAGTGTATGGAGGAGTGAAGCTTGGAGGCGCCCCTGTTTGGAGGGAAGTATAGAGGGCGAGGAGATCTGCCTTGGCTGATCGTCGTGGGACGTTGACGCCGGAGCTAACGAGCACCTGGCGTAGTTCTGACACGGTCCATTTCTCCGCAGCTGGGGCGGAGGAGAGGGCTGAGGCGTAGGAGGACGCTGGAGAAGGTGGCTGATGCCTTGAAGGCGCAGGTGATGGTGTGCCTCGGTGCCTGGAGGTGTGCGCGACGGCGATGCGGGAGGGCCGGCGGCCCCGAGTTGCAGCCGCGGGCTCAATTATGGTGTCCTGCGGAGCGCTGGTGTGCTGGACAGCGACTGAAGATGCCGGAGGACCCGTGGTGTCAGACTCATTGTCGTCCGGAAAAAGTTTGATATCTGACATGATGCTAAAGATAGGAGATAATGGAGGTAAGGCTGCTTTGATTATTTATAGAGGTTCTCTCTTGTGCTGATTGGATAGATGGTGTAATTACTGATGATGAACTGGCCGTGTTAATTATCTGCGCGCGCTCCTCCCGAAACTTGTTAATAAAACATCACTTAAAGTCAAAACAGTGCATGTAATTTCACTGCAGTGCTTTAACAACTAAAATACATGACATGTCTACCGCCGACACGTCCAAGAGGTGGCCTGTTCCAGAGAGAATCAAAGAAAAGCCAACATGACTTGGATAGGTATGAATGCTGTAAAATAAGCACTGATGCTGAATGAGTTGAAAACATGGAGAGAGCAGAGGAAAAAGATCACAGACTCATCATTTCCATTTGAGGCACTAGCAGCATACAAACGTGACATCAGTTACATGAAATATCTGAACCTGTGCCCAGACAAAATATAGTCAGAATGGTAATGTTTCTTGTTGTTGTTTTCTGTCTCGTTTCTATCGCTTTTGGCCATATTGAGCAGAACTAAAGATTCCACCCATGGAAGATGTCTCCCCTGCTGTTTCTTTCTGATTGAAATGTGCCACTAAGCTTCAGCGCTTCTGTCTTCAGGGAGATTTTTCGCCTCTAGTTAAAGCTTGGCAATAGTTATTTCCCAAACGTAAAACCAGTGAAACCATCAGCCTAGGTCTGCTTTGGGGCTGTATGATTTGGGGTAAAATCGAATAGCAATTTTAATTTTTAATTTTAATTTTTTATTTTATCTATTCAATGAAACTGAATGGGGTCCAAGTTTGTTTTGGACCCCATTTGCTTGTATTGTATTGAGAAAAACAGTCTTCAAAACAGAGGGAAAAAAAGCCATACAGGTTTGGAATTACATGGACGTGGGTAAATAAAATGTGAATTTTTGAATAATCTATCCCTTGATCAGGCATTGGTAAATCATCTACTATAACATAATGATATTGCGATATAAATTCATTTTTAAACTGCATCTCGAAATCCCTGTGCTCCATCCCGTTGCGCTGTCTGACTGTTTTTAAATGCAAGAATGCATCTTACTTAAAGGCCGCCTAGGAAACAGGCTTCCTTAAGAACATTTAGCTGACCAGTCATTCAGGCAACCCACCGACTAGCTAATTTCAAAGATGTGCAGTTTTGCACAACCCTACGATAGACATGTTAAGCACAATATGCTCTGCATCACAGAATCACATTAACAAAGTCCATATATTATGCATCGTCTCACTTGCTGTGTCGGAGCATTCAAATGCACAATTTCAATTCTCCAGTCTTGAATCCTGTGCTTTTATGAAGTCACTCTATAACATCTTGTTCTTTTCGCTGAATGGACAAAGATGGATGAACAGTCGCAAAAAACAATTATGCATTCTAGTATGGACTAATTGCTGCTTGGAAGTAAACAAAATCATTAGGCCGGTGATTACTAAACAGTGCAATTCTAGTTGCCTTCGAAATATTATGAGAAAACACTAAACCCTGCTGACGCCGGTAACATTTTAAGAGACTATTAGGGGTATTAAGGTATTAAATTATTAACTGGGCAGATACATTCATAAAGTGAGGGCTGTCTAGAACCCATCAGACTTACAAATTCCACAATTGTGCTGTTTTATTGCGCTTTTAATCCTGTCACAGCACATGCAATGATAAAACTTTAAATTCAATGCAACACAGTAGAAAAGCACGTAAAAATCTATAAAAGGCCCTCATAATATTCTTATTGAGAGCCATTGTAGGATATGTACAAGAATGCCAGGCACTGAAATAAAATCTCTGATTTAAAATCTTATAAACTGCAGTTCAGTTTATGCCTCTCTGCTCAAATGACTATTGCAGAATTTGATGCAAATGGAATAAATCAGTAGATCAGAGTGGAGGGGAAATTTCAATTAGGTGACAACTGCAAAGGATCTTGAAAGCTACGTGTGCTACAGAAAAGCAGGCAAATCAAATTAATCCAGAGTGGCATATAAAGGAAGCTTCTCTTTTTGTAATCATACTAGATAAAGCTGGGCTAATATAAAAAGGTGAAAATTCAATTTTCAGACCGGGAGAAATGATCAGTGTCTGTGATCGGGTAGCAAAAGAGAGGGCGGTGAAGCGCCGTTGCCAAATAAAATGGTCTGTAAAATGAAATCTGAGATGCTGCATTTCCCGAAGGGCAGTGGCTTATTATAACTCAGATTCCTTGTTTAATTAAAGGTGCTTGGGTGCTGTGATTGGCAGGAGATTTTAATGTCACCTATACATTTCTAAATTGCTTTCCTCTGCGTGTTGGTGGTCAGAGGTGGATTACCTGTAATACAGCCTTTCCTCATAATCAAAATCAGTGACAGCAGTCAGTCTCCTAGCCAGTCCTTTAAAGGTCCACTGTTCTACTTAAGCACACATTGTACTTTATTGTACAGCCTATGCATAATAAAAGCATACTTGGTATTCAGTATAAATTGGCCATGTTCCAGGTCTCCAATCACATCAGGTGAACCCTATATATCACTGAGCAGACTTATGCACATATTCAAAACAGGTTTGCATTGAAAATCTCCCATTTCCGCAAGAAGAAGTGAAGTGAACTTGTATGTTATCAAGAGTTGTAAAGGAAGGACCCAGCATAAATCAGATTGCTGCCTATCATTTCTACCGTTAACTGATTATAAACAATTTATCTCATGCCACAAGAAATGACTAAACCCTAGGAGTATCTAGTGCTTTATGGCGCTACACCAAACTGCCTGAGGAAAATGACACATGGTCTGTTTTTGAAATGAATGAATATGAAAGCACTGGTTATAAAATGTGCAATGTATGATCCCTTAAGCCTTTCCTCCATCCAATAACTTTACTAGTCCAAATAAATTGATTTTCACTGTCATGTGTACTCTTGTTATTTTCTAGTAGTGGTATGGTATTCAGGCATGGTGTCTTTCACTACTCTAGAAATAATACGGCTGCATAAATAATCAAAATATAATAGAGATTATGATTACAGCTGCTGAAAAAAATGATATTACAAAGTATTGCAATATTTTACATCATGATACTGTATCGATATTCTCAACCCAATCAATATTTATACTCAATTTTTCACAAGAATATTTCAGGGAAAAAAAGACTGATGAGCCAAGCCCAGAAGTCCAGTGCTGATGAAAGTTAAATAAATAAGTAAAAGATCAAATCTTTTTGAATAACTATAACTCTAAACAAGTAATTGCGATATTATTGTAGAGTGAACCTAATATCAACATAATATAGCATTGCCAGATCTGTAGGCTCTCGTCTCTTATTTATGATGCAATTTTTTGCAGCAGTTAAGCATGGTAAGCAATCACCAACATGTATTGTACATTTTGTGCATCCAATCAGAGGCATTTAAATTATTCTGCAAATGATTCTGTAAATGGCTCTGTTAAAGTTCTCTCACATTCAATTACGAATTAACATTACATCAATTACGTAAATTATATAGGGTATTTTCAACTTAAAACGAAAATTTTTGGTGAAATTTGACAGAAAAATCAAATAGTTTGCATCACTAGATATTACTGGACATTTCTTAAAGTTCTGTCATGAAACATTTGTCAAATACTAATAGTTTAGCTACTTGGATCTTACTCCACACTCTTTCACAGTTTAAACTGAAGCATGTCGTGTTAGCCTTTTTTAACAAGATTATTGTGCAGTACAGACTTTGAAAAGCTTTGTTGATTATAATGGAGCATTTAAACAGCAGTCCTTAAACATTCGGCCTCAAACAGTCACATGAAATTGAGTAAACTTACAGTAACAGCTTCATTAATTATAATAGCATTGTCTCTTTCTCATTGTCTGTGAATAATTAATTTTAAATTTGAATAGCAGTTTTGATTTTCAAGCTTCTAAGAGGGTCTACTTTACTTTTTATTTTTGATTTACTGATGGATAAGCAATAAAGTAATCAAGGAACAGTTCTTAGCGTATTTGCCTGCGTAGCCTACAAAAACAAAAAAAGGTTATTACATGCAGTTGCCAACGAAAAACATTTTTATTTGTATTTTAATTGCCATTCCAGCACCTTTGGCTATTTTCTTATCAACTCACATTGATATAACAAACCTTATATAAGATTTTTCATTTCAATATTTGATTAAAATAGGTAAGATAATTCCTGGTGAAACATTTTAAAAAGCTTTTTTAGGAAAAACATTGCCTAGAGGCCTTTAAAGCAGAACATTCCAACACAATGTTTTATAGACAGAGGGGTCCGACAAAAATTACATGTTGGAGGTACATCACCATTCAATAAAAACAAATGAGTAAGTCTGGCCAACACAAAATGTTGCAAATTATAATGTAAATTGTATTATATGGAATATACTATTATTATCAAGTGAAATAAATTAAACATTCTGCTTTTTTTTTTTTTTGTCATCATTGTGCAGCCGCAACATACGTCCATTTAACATAATACATTTAAATCAACCCAAGGGAACTATTGAATGTTGGCTTGGTTATTTCACCCTTCACAGTGCATGAGCAATTTAGCGGTCCCTAGATGAAATCCTTCCTATGACATCAGCCAATCAATGGCCATGAGGACATCATCTCACTTTCACAGCACCTACAGTACAACCACCACACTTGCTGTTTTTTTATCAGTCAATGTGATCGCCCTCATTCATTTGTGTTCTTAATGAGCAGTAGAGGCGTCTCAGTTCAGGACATATCAATCACAGCTACTACCAGGACATTTTTTAGCTTGTCAGCAGGTTAGCACGCATGGCTTAGCAAGGGTATTACAGTTGTGAATACATTCTCTGAACCATGTTGTAATGGTTATATAGAGCGAGTGTAACTTGTTCATATCACATTGCAGATTTCAATTATTCTTCCCTTTCCACAATGTCTCAAAAAATACCTCTCTACCAGCCCCAACCCGCTCTGCACTATTGCAAATCATTTGTAGCAACAATTTGACAGGGTTTTATTAATGGCTCCCTGTTCTGGCATTCACACTCAACAAGCATTGAACAAATAGCAACCTCAATATGTTATTCACTTTGATAAATGATTCAAATAATACTAATGATACCATGACATTCTTACACAATTTTTTCTTATAAGAGAATATTTGACTGTGGTCACACTTAATACATATTAATGCATCCTCATGCTGAACATCACTTCTGCTACTCTAATGTTTATTAGCAATCTGCCCATACCGATTTTAACATTCATTTCTATTCTGCGCTGGTTCAGACACTAAAACCAGAAAGGATTATATGTTCTTTTCTTTTTCTTAAGCCCCTGCGAAAAACGTTGGCACCGCTGTAGAGGTCTAATCAATGAGGAACATTGCAAATGGTAGTGATGCTGTTTGCCAGCCAAAATAAATGTAATAGTCGAGGGCTGTGAAAGTCTGCTGAAAGGGAGAAATAAGGATGAGCTTTAATCCCTTACTGAATCTTCAGAAAAGTCATTAGGTCAAAATACTGTGGAGGATGGTGAGAGAGGGCCTTTTTTTATATAATGAAGTGCCTGGGCTCCTGGGGGAAACAATGCCAGGGGCCGCCACTTGCGTTCGGCAGATCTGAAAATTAATGTTTTGCGGCGCTATCTGCAAAGGGTCCCCCAGGGCACGCGCTTGCTGCCGTATCCAGGAGCAAAGAGGTGCCCAAATCATACAAATGTATTTTTATTACAGCCACACTGTCAGACGGAATCTATGCATCAGCTTCTCTATTAGATATAATGGACCTGACAGGCAGGATGTGCCAAATCATTCAGTCAGATTTTGGCACCTAGTGACAAGCTATTGTGACAAGACCTGTTTAGGGCGATCTGGTGGGAAAGGAGAGAGCCTGGCTTTGAATGTCACAAGAGCCACTTGAAAGATTGTTTAAGTGGAACATCTCAGAAAGAGTGAAGTTCTTGTCCTCAAAAAGTTAACTTGAATATTGTTACTGCATGACAAACTGCATCCTAAAAAAAAGGAGAGGATTGTTTCTTGGCCCTTAGCTTGAAATATCTTAGAGAATCCACAGTGAGACTGTGCTTTGACAGTTATGCAAATGATCCGCTTCAATACACTTCTCAGAGACACAGATATTTACAACGGACAACAGCATATTCACAGGGGAAAATATTTTTCAAGATCCCTTTTCAAGATTTGCAAGATCCTTTCTGAACACGAAAACACCTCTGCAGGATGCATTAGGCTCCTTGGCAGGAGACAAAACAAGACCTTCAGAAAATGATGGTACACTAATGCTGCATTCAATTACATCAAAATGGTCAATTCAGACATGTTTCTAGGCAGCAGATGTTTTATGTAAATAAACTAGGCAGAAATGCCTAATGCACAGCAATGGGAGTAAAAATTATTGTAAAAAAAAAAAAAATCTAATAAAAATAGTCATATTTCTTTTGAATTACTGAATTACTCTAGAACATACTTTTAAAAACCTTGATGTTTAATTTCTCAAAAGGACAGTTCACCCAAAAATGAAAATTCTATAATCTCATCATATCATCATGTACTTACCCTCATGCAATTGTAAACACAAAAACAAATCGAGGACTGTTTTTTTTCTATACAGTGAAAGTAATTGTGGTCCAACACAAACACACACACACACACACACACACACACACAAATCCACAGAAGAAAGTGAGTAATACAGGTTCTCAACCATCATGTTGTGCTCAAAAATTGGGTACAATGTTTTTGCTTTTGTGTAAGGGGTCAAAGTGACTGACAGTGGTTTCCATGCAATTTTCCAATAATCAACACTATAAAAAAATACTAAAGATTCAAACAGTAAATCTATATTGTAGCTGGTCATGTAATTCCTTTGTATTTTTATGTATTTTTTGTCAAACCCTTGTGAGGTTAAAATTAGTTTCTCACGCTTTCTTTTTTTAGTTCTGCAATAGTTTATTTAGTAACTGAGATTCAAAAAACTAACAACCAAAAACAACCTTTGACAGACTTTTTGACTGTGAAATTTTCCTGGGGTGATTTTGAAGACAAGTCTCAGTTTCATGTAAACATTGAGTCTTACATTTTATATTTTAGTGTTTGACAAGTTTTCACAGTAAAGGTTTTTCTGTTTTTATCCGACTCTTTAGTGTTTTTCAAAGTGTTGCTTTTTGGAAAATTGGGTCTTTGTGGGGGGGTGATCAATTATTCAACTTGAAACTTTGAAACATTACATGCACAATCATGACCCTAACTGAAAACTTCATGAACTTCAATGAGCTTCAAGAGTTTCCAGCAGTTTTAAAATTGAGTGTGGGTTAAACTGACCCCAAAACAAAAGGAAGGTTAAAATTGTTATATTTAATGAGAATAGTAGCGCAAAGAGCATGCACAAAGAGAACTTGCAGCATGTGCAGCATTTCTGCTTTCATCATGAACAGAGTAATGTAGAATCTCACCATGTCTGTTAAGGACACTGTGTTACTCATTTGTTTTTCCCAGACATCTCTGTCCAGATACAACAACAAGCTCATTGTTAACCAGCTAAAATAAGGGCTCAACTCTTGGATCCAGATCACGTAGTGAGGAAAAGTCAAAGCCTGACCTCTCCACCCGGTGTCAGACAAGTCAGCATGACAGCTGAGCAATCAAAAACAGCAGTCGACCCATGACTTCAACACTGCACAGACTCCAGCCGCTATGGCACACTTCATTTGATGAAGTTCAGGTCCCTCCTGTCCTGTCAATCAGCATGGAGCGTGACAGCATTATCCACGTTCTTCCATCCAAGGCAAATCATTTCTGAAACTGCCATGTTGAGATGCCTGCTTACCTGTGCTTCTCTCAGCTCTCAGTTTCTAATTATGCTACTCCCTCTAGGCTTTTAGACAATATTGCAAAAAAGGGACAATCATTTGTAATGAATAAAATCTGATATGTGTAGTCTATACATTTAGTCATTTAATTTCACAAAGCAGTTGTTTTTAAACTCATCCAAACTTCAGAAATGATTTGATAAATGATCAAACACTAAAATGTAACATAATCTGCATGCAGTATCCATAACAGCCCATTTTGAAAGAGCTGCACTACAAAGTGGTTTTTCAAAGCCATGGGATATCAATGAATGACCTACCAGGCTTTTCTTTTCTTTTTTTCCAGGGCAATCTGTTGTTTCCAATAGACTGCATTTACTAATCAACCTCAACATTAAATTCAGGCATTACAATTGATTTTAAGGGCTACTTGATAATAATTAATTCCCTGCTGAAGAGTTTTTGCTTCCCTAGAAACCAAGTGCAACCACAAGCTGCCTCGCTGAGGCATTTTTTTTGCTAAGCTGGTTTCCTTCACCTGTATTGGCTTGTTAAACCAGAGGGCTTTGACTTCTTTGTTTCAAAGAAATTAATTGCCTTTAGGAGAGATAAATAGCAAGTGACAAGCACCAATGCCAAAAGCAGGGATCCCAATGGAATGAAAAAGCGACATAAAGAAAGGCCATTTTCACATTGTGGCATAGCCACTGAGGCTCAGTGTGAAACAACGGGCTGGATGTATTAAACACTCTTAGCCTCTTGTTTTTCTGATTCCTAATTATAGTGTGGAAAACATAACAGGTGACTTATGATGCATCAACAGGCCTACAGAAAATTGCCAGAATCAAATCGGCTGAAATGCTGCAATCGCTGTTCACATCCATTTGGATGTTTTCATTGGTTTTACCAAAACAGACCTGTCAAACAATTACAGTTATGCAAAAGAATATATTGTGAGAATAGAGAGTCTAGACTTACACGGACAGTGTATCCTAAAATTCTGTACAGTATTTTTGCTATTTAGTAATAGTATTTTCATTTCGATACTATGGAAATCATATAGTTAATGAGCCTAAATTGTATTACAACTGTGTGAGATGGAAAAGTCTAAGACCACTAGTAAATTGTAATTTAAAATGACCACCCCCACTAGTAAATTTGAAAATAGTAAATTACCACTAGTAATTTTTCTAATTTAATATGTTTGGCTAATTAAAATTATCAGCCTTAAAATTTGAGTATAAGTATTAAAGTAAATTCTACATGAATTTAATTTTTTTTTTTTTACAATTTTCCACCATCTCCTCATCCTCCTCACCACCTTATTTCTCTCTTTATGGTGCAAGGTCATGCATTCTGGGAGGGGGGATCTGTCAAACCCTCATTTTGTTCAGATGTGTGTGTGTCTCGTTATCTTCACTATTTCACTATGAGTTCTGTTCAGTTTGAGTTAAGTGTCGGGTCTTAAATGAATGGACTGGTTCTCTTTGTGGATTCTGCCTTGTGGATTATTAAAGTCTGTTGGAACTTCATCTTCATTGTCGTGTGTTTGATTAACAAACACACTCGTGACACATATATGGTATGGTAACTTACTGCACAGGTAACCAATTAGTTTATTTTTTTTTCTATCTCTGTATAACCAAGGAAAGTAGAACTTTACGATCAATAAAATGATAACGCAAAAAAAACATATATATATATATATATATATATATATATATATATATATATATATATATATATATATATATATATATATATAGATACAAGCCCTTATGGTCTAAACTGAATTTCCAACATTCACCCCTCCTCTCGCAAAAAATTGTAGTTCAAAGTTTTTTTGTTTTTTTCTGGACTCACAATAGCACAAGTTCTAAAATCAGTAGGACTTAACGGAATCCAAAACTGTGCCACAAAAATACTCTGTCATGCTCACTTATTATAAACTAATAAACAGAAACTGTAGAGGGTTGGTGCTTTTCATCTTCTCTTTTAGATTCCCTTTCATTCTGTTTTGTACATTATGGGACTGAGTACTGAAGAACATTTCAGATGACTGTTATTTATCCAGCAGCGAGCACTGGAAGTGAAAGACAGTCAGAGATTGGGAGGCTGAGTGCTTTATCTCCTGTGCTTTCACAGAGCGCTGAGGCGCATCAGAGATGCAGAGAGGGTAAATGCACTTCTCCAGCACAGAAAGAAAAGAAACAAAAACAAGCAGGCATGTATCTAATTAGAAAAAAAGAGTCAGAAACAGAAAGAAGTCAGCTGTGACAGACCAGAGCAGGTGGTGAACCTAAACTATCAGATAGGAGATGCGCTGCGCAATATGTTGTTGCCGAAAGGACTTCAGAATGAAACGAGACAAGAAAGAAAGTTAACTACATGCATTAAATTGCATACTATTAATACATAATGCATTTTAAAAAAGGAATGGGTCATAATAGTTAAGTGGACTAATGTAACAACTGACTGCCCGATTAGTGAGGTTTTTGCAGAAGCATTACATCACTTGCTCACCAATGGACCCTCTGCAATGAATGGGTGCTGTCAGAATGACAGTTCAAACAGCTGATAAAAACATCACGATAATCCACAAATAGTCCACACCACTCCAGTCCAATTAATGTCTTGTGAAGCGAAAAACACACACTGGTGAGTAAGTCATGTACTAATTTCTCCAAATCAGTTCAGATCAAGAAACAAGGATTTCTTTGCAGAATCATAGTTTTTAACCAGGAATTAACAAAGAATTCCAATGTTAAACAATTATTTAAATAAATAAATAGGGGCATAATGGAGGCTGATAGCTTCAATAAAAGCATATACCATTGATTAACAGCTCCCCCAAGAAGAACATTTATTTTTACTTCCAAAACCCAACTGTAAGACTCTATAGCCTTAAAAAGAATTAAATTAATAGTAAAATACATAGTCATTTAACAAAATAATGTTGCTGGTACTCAGATTGGTGCCCAATGAGAAATCAGAATTCAATAACAAAATACAAAGATAACGCAAGCTGCATGAAAGCGCATGGAGAGTAGATCACCACACAAGTCCTGCTGAGCTGGGTTACAAACCAAAGTTGGTGGTAATTAACTGAAATCAAATAATTAATTCTATCAAAGTACTTTAAGATAAAAGCAATTCAAACTAAATCAAACCACATTAATTCCTTTTGAATGCCTTTGTAGCGTCTGCGTAGGATCATGCATGATAGTTGGACTGTT
>NW_015506405.1:298138-298880 GCF_001515645.1 Sinocyclocheilus grahami
GCTTATAAATCACACAGAATGGAGTGTATTGAAAATCTGAAATATAGAATTCCATGAGCTCATAGTCTGGAGCGATGCAGCCGTCACTCCCCCAACCTTCTGTCAGGCCTGGCTGATCTCTGTCTTTGGCCATGTGGAGTGTGACGTGAGCCCTTGATCACTTGCTGCTTGCTAGAAAAGGACACCACGTTATGCGTGACTCTCTCTTGTGAGAAGGAACCAGACAGTGACTCAGTTTAATAATATGATTTCAAGATATGTAGCAGCATCCCACAGAGGAGTATTTAAAGTGAAAAGATGTGTAAAGAGATTGTGGAGATTGTCTCTTTACATCATCAGTGACATCATGATCACTATAGTGCTATAGTGTGTGGTGGAGGAATCTGTATGGTGCTTGCATTTTAGTCTTCACATGTCATATGGCTGCCTAAACTACAATTAGGGGCCTTAAAGGAATATACTGTGTTTAATACAAGAAAAGCTCAATTGACGGCTTTTGACATATTGTTGATTACCACAAAATGTGGTTAGTACACTTTAGCATACTTTTAAAAAGAGTACTCATTACAGAGATAATAAAATAATATACCATTGAATATTAAATGCAATTAATTGAAAAATGTATTGTAGTTAAAATGTATATTAAATGCAATTAGTGCCTTTTTGAACCTCTTAAATAGGACTTTAGTGAATTATAATATGCAATTTCATAATTACTTCTATTGTCTTTGAAATATGGTTA
>NW_015506405.1:298890-300440 GCF_001515645.1 Sinocyclocheilus grahami
AAATGTATTTTATAAAAAGACCATATATATTTTTAGACCCTGCTTGACAGAGGTTCACAGGTTAAGTTTACAATGGTAACAATGTCATAACGTTTTGATCTGAACAAAAGAATTACATCTGCTTAATATCAATGAAAAATAAAGTGCTCGCAGGATTCCTAAACAATTGTAAAACAATAAAATAAATACAGATGTCGAACATTCTCAGAACTTTTCAACTTGGATTTCACAAGTTTTCCAGTTTGTATTTGTGTTCCGCGTGGAATCGCCGAGAACTGCACAAAACACCCACCACGAGAGAAAGCTGCAGGCTTAAATTAAACAACTGCCATGAATCTTGTATACTTTTTTATATGTTTTATATCAATATTCCGTTTAGAGTCGATACAGTATCACCAAACAAAATATTAATATTTTCTTACACCCCTATTTCTATCAGCAAACACTGAGAATAAAGAGAGATGATCTGCTGATGATCTGAATGTCTTGTTGAATGAGTGTTGATCGTCTGAGGCTCATCAATATTAACAGAGCTGCTGAAAACACTCTTTATTTCATGTTAATAGCTCCTGTTTTCACCTCATTTATTATGCTGATGTCTTCAGATCTCCTGATACCAATTAAAGCTAATTTCATTGGTGTCAACAGACTGAGGGCATTTGTTGGTTACAAATCTGTAGATTTATTTCTATTTTTATGCTTTTAACTTTTTGTCTTACTGGTTTGTCTTACCATTATTTATAGCCTATCTAGAAGAATTAGTACTACATTATTTTTATTCTGTTATGCATTAGTATAAAAATGAATTCAGTAACTCAGTGATATATTTTTTATTTTTGCAGATCAGCTCCTCCCACATTGCAATTCATCAATGAAGCTCCTCCCACAACAAACACATCATCAGTGAAGCTCCTCCCACAGTAATCACATCATAATTTTGTTGTTATATAATTTTGTTGTTGATCAAACATATTTAATAGTTCTCCCTGTAGAAACATGGGATTTGTGCCTATAATACTTACAAATAGTAAAAATTTAAGAGAGAGACAATTTATAAAATGCATCAAATATATATATATATATATATATATATATATATATATATATATATATATATATATATATATATATATATATATTTTTTCAAGTTGAGGAGAAAAATCATGTTAAAACTGGAGAAAAACCTTTGAGTTGCTCTCAAACTGAACAGAAAGCTTTAAAGAAAAGAGCCAATAAATCTTTCACCTGCACTCAGTGTGGAAAGAGTTTGACAAGCAAACAACATCTTGATGTTCACATGAGAGTTCATACTGGAGAGAAACCATTCACTTGTGATCAGTGCGAGAAGAGTTTCTCAGACTCGTCAACCCTCAAAGGACATATGAACATCCACACTGGAGAGAAACCACACACGTGTGATCAATGCGGCAAAACATTTTTGAGAGCTTCAGACCTGAAGAAACACCTGAGAGTTCATACAAAGGAGAAGCCACATTCATGTTATTTGTGTGGAAAGAGTTTTTCATGTCAAAAACAATTAAAACAACATC
>NW_015506405.1:301101-303440 GCF_001515645.1 Sinocyclocheilus grahami
CATGAGAGGATTCACACTGGAGAGAAACCGTACAAGTGTTCACGCTGTGACAAGAGATTCAGTCTGTCAGGAGCCCTGAAAACACATGAGAGGATCCACACTGGAGAGAAACCGTATCACTGCACTGCATGTGGGAAGTGTTTCAATCAATCATCTAATCTGCACAGTCATACAAAAAACATTCACAGTAAGTAGATCATCTTCAGATCCAGCACTTTCAGATCTGATGCTGCGTCCTCAACAAATGCCAGATAATAATGTGTCAAGCAAAAAAATATAATCTGGATAAATCTGTCCTAACCCGTCATTACAAGCGACATGACAAAAAAACATTCTCTAAAGTTTTCACAGTGAATAAAGTTCATCTTCATCTTCAAAACCAGCAGATTCAACTGTGAGATTCAGATCAACTCAAAGATGGAGTTCCTCCCCAAAGAGCAATGTCCGAAACGTTGTATTCTTGTTTATCATTTTGCTTCATGATAATTATTGTCATTTTACTTTCCTATGAGTTTCATGTTGTGTTTTAATGCATGTGTCACTTGTAGTTTGCTTACTCTTTCATGAAGTAGACACTTTTACAAACTGTTCTTGTTCAACACTTTTAAGAGAGACTGAGATTTGTTTCTAAAAGTTATTCTTCCACTTAAGATATATTTAGGAAATGCAGATGCAAGATATAGTGTCATGCAACTGATCCTTCTGTGCTTCGCTTGTAAGTAGAAATGAATACCTGAACCTAGTATTAAACAAGCCATTTTTACAAAAGACCATTGTATCAATAAGCTGTAATGTTAACTGTTCTGCGTTTGGTGCTGGGAAATTAAGGAAATACACTTACAATTTATTATTGCCTCATAAATATTATCAAGCTATCCAACTGTTCCTACATGCGATAATGTCAAGGCATTCGTCTCTCAAGCGCTTTCGTTATTTTGCAATCCAGAAGCGAGAAGTGTGCCTGTGTCTGTTAAGTCCACTTGACCGTAGTAATCCATTATTATAAGTTTATACCACTGATCTATAATAGAGAACTAGTGAAGCCACCGCGCTGCCATATTGCTATTCCCTGGATTCTATTGAATTAAGAGTAAACTGTATGATTTTAATGAGAAAACATCACCTAACGAGTCAGCGTTTTTATGTCTGAAGCAGGGGTGGGCGATATAGCCTTAAAATTATATCACGATATTTCAAGAATATTTGCGATAATGATATTTATGATAATATAGAAAAAAAATATGGAACAACGTTTTATTGCATTATAGTGCAATAGTAGTGACCAGGTTGGGCAAGTTACTTTAAAAAAGTAATTAGTTGTAGTTACTAGTTACCTCTCACAAATAGTAACTGATTTACATCATTATACAAGTAACCAATTACCAGGGATAGTAACTAATGCGTTACTTAAAAAAAAAAAGTTCAAATATGTAAAATAACTTGGATGCCTCCAATATTAAATGTTAAATAAATTAAATGGACACTACATGGAATAAATTATTTTTAAATTATTGTTTTGTATTAGTGTACAATATTAAAAAATAATACTTATTTAACACGGAACATTTTTTAACATTTTAGCACACATTATACCAACAAAGCACAATTTAACTTAAAATTAATAAGTTAGTAAAATAATATTTTGTGGCCATTTTTGGGACTGTCTTCTTGAATCAGGCATGCAAATAAATGCAGCCTTGCTGAGAAGAGACTTCTTTTAAAACATTAGAAAATATTACAGATCCCAATTTGAGCACTATGTGTGAATGCTATAATAAATGTATTAATAGGGCTGTTGTAATTCTTATCATTATTATTGTCTTACTTTTTAAAATTGTATTCAACAGAACAACAGAAAAATTACAATACTAACATTTATGAATGTTGACAGCTTTTATTTTGACAAACCCGCAGGAAGTCCTCACTGCGTCTTTTTTTTTACAGAAGCAGATTTATAAATTATTTTCATTACTAATTTGGGAAGATGCTCATATCACATTGTCACATGCCTTGTAAAAATTCATAAAAATGTTACCGAGCAGCTGATGAGTAACACAGTTTCAGCACAGATTTCTCTCGCGGTTTGGGCTCTGGCTAACAAGACAGCACCACGAGCTTGTGCAACGCTGTTTGAACAAATGCAATTCATGCGTGTATTAGAAAACATAACGTTCTGGAGTGTATTTAATTGTTTAAGGCCATTTCACGATTTCAAACACCATACAGTAACTAGCAACATCCACCCCTTCCTCTTCTCATCGCAGACATGCGATGCAGTACTAAACGGTCTCTCGCTGTCGGTGCTTGTAATGAGTTTTAAATGCTTCCATACTGCCAAC
>NW_015506405.1:303782-306566 GCF_001515645.1 Sinocyclocheilus grahami
GTGAGGAAATATGGAAAAAACTCCTGCGGGAGCGGGCACTGCTGGGGCAGTGGGGAAATATAGAAAAGCACCTGCCGGGGTGGGCACTGCTGGTCTTGAGTGGATGAGGCTGAACTGATATTTAAAGGGGTTGGCCGATGAGGGTTCGTTGAGCTTCCTTGATGTGGGAGCGGTCAGATCGAATGTAGCTCTTGAAAGCTTCTGACGACCAGCGACCGAGTGCTTGTATCTGCTGCTGGGAGAGGCCTTTTTGGGCCGCTGTGGTAGCCGCGCCGATTCGAAATGAATGGCTGGAAAAATTATCCGGTGGGATGCCGGATAGGAGCAGAACTGACTTAAGGTGCTTTTGAAACCAGAAACGGGTGACGGGACGGTTGGAATCATCTGTAAAAAGGGGGTCGGATGGGAGTTTGGACTGTGATTTTTTGAGCTGGATGAAGGCTAGGAGGGCCTGGTATGGTAGTATGGGTGATTGGAGGTTGAAAATGAAAATGAAATGGCCTTTCCTGGTCTGGTCTGTTTTACTTTGCTTGATGAAGTAAGAGATGGTTTCATCATCCAGCACTGTTAGATCGGAAATAGTGGGGTGGGTATTTGGGTTGAAGCTAGATGTGATAGTGAGCTCAGAGCATCTGAGAAAACCAAAGAAAGCCAGGATGAACATAGCGTCAAGCGTGTGGGCGGTGTGAATGGAATGATAACCTCTGCGGAGGGTAGAAATACATTTGGTCAAAATTTGTAAGGTAATGGGTTGCCTGGTATCTGGGCGAGTGGGATGGGATCTTTGGATACCTTTGATGAGTAGGGAGGTCTGAGAATTGGCTATCTGGGGTGAGGGTGAACCGTATAAGAGTTTGTGAAAAAACTGGATTCCGCTTAGATAACCCTTAATGGAGCTGATTTGGAGGTTTTTGTTGATGTTAAGGTGAGAGATGAATGAGGTGATGGCGAGCAAGGAAAAGTCGGGAAATGGCAAGTTGTAAGTGGAGTGAAATGCTTTAAAGCATCTCCAAGCTGTTAGGTAAGATTGGAGGGTCCTGGGGGAGACGGCTTGTAGGATAGAGTTGAGGGAAGCTTCGAGTAGAGGTCTCAGAGGATGATTTATGGGAATATCAGCTCTGAATAGGGAGGTACTGGGGTTTGGACTGGATCCGCCTCTGGTGCCAGCGTTCTGAATTTCTGGAAGGCGAAGCGAGAGAGAGAGTCAGCTATTTGGTTTTTTGAACCAGGAATATGTTTTGCGGTTAAAATGAATTGGTCGCAAGCCGAGATCCAAATCAGGCGTCTTAACAGAGGCAACTGAAGACGCCGGAGGACCCGTGGTGTCGAATTCGTTATCGTCCGGGAAAAGCTCGATGTCTGACATGTTGCTAAGGACGGGAGATAATGGAGGTAAGGCTGCTTTGATTATTTATAGAGGTTCTCTCTTGAGCTGATTGGATAGGTGGTGTGATTACTGATGATGAACCAGCCGTGTTAATTATCTGTGCGCGCTCCTCCCGAAACTTGTTAATAAAACATCACATGTTTGCTGCATTAGTGCGTGCCTCTATTTGATCGCATCACGCCATTGTTCGGTACAATGTATTCAGTCTTTTTGCTTATAATTTCGGGTGCCAAACATTCGTAGCATCCCTAGTAAATATGTCATCGCGTTGCTATATATTGATATCGCGATATGCTAAGTGTAAGATCTGGCAGCAAAAGTGCATAATTCCGCTTGGGCGAGCGCTTTGCAGACAGCTACCTCACACATGAAATCTCGCGCATGGCAGCAAAACACTGAGAACGCGCTACAATCCTGACTTGTGACAGCTACAGAACGGAGGCGCCAAAGCTGCGGAGAATCCGCTTAACCGTAAGTTTCCGTAACTGATGTAGATTTACAGAAAATTACTGTTGTTTTTCAAATAAATAATTTTACGTACTTATTCCCAACACTTTATTAATGTTAATACTGTTCCTCGCGTCCCCCTTCTCTACACACGCTCTGCATCTCTCTCTCTCTCTCTCATTCAGCTCGGCTCCAGCAAAGAACTGTTATAATTATACACTTATTTTCATATATCAAATCAAACCAAATCTCTTTATTGTCACACATCGTGTACACAAGTGTAACAATGGTGAAATTCTTGGGTACAAGACTCTGTGCCATGGCAGTGCAAGCAACAAGATATGAAAAATTCACAGTATACATAAATAACAATATACACATTTTCACAATATACAATAGACAATTGTACACAATATACAATATACACATTTCCATAATATACACATAGTACACAGTATACTCAAGAGACTTATAAATGTATAGCTTTTATATATGACTTGCAGTGATGTATACTGTAGTGTTTTACTGTGAAGTTCAGTGCAGTAGTTTGTTAGTGCAGAAGAGAAGATGTAGCTGCATGTGTTCTTGCTATGCAGTGCAGGACATGCTACAGTGCTGTCAGAGTCAGTGTGCTGGTGTGTAGATGGAGTCCAGTGTGAGGGGTAGGGTAGGTGGGTGATTATAATGTTGCTATCTGGAGTTCAGTAGTCTGATGACCTGCGAGAAGAAGATGTCTCACAGTCTGCTTGATCGGGTCCTGATGCTGCGGTACCGTCTACCCAGTGTTGGGAAGGTTACTTTGGAAATGTAATAGGTTACAGATTACAAGTTACCCTACTTAAAATGTAATAAGTAGTGTAACTTTTCAATTACTTTATTAAAGTAATGTAACTGATTACATTTGATTACTTTTTGATTACTTTTCTAAATTTCTAATGTTTTCAACTGTT
>NW_015506405.1:307775-308380 GCF_001515645.1 Sinocyclocheilus grahami
ATGATACTGTTTTTGAAATCAAATCTTTGCATAGCTATGACAGGAAACACTGGAATCTAACAATGCCTTAGAAAAAACAGTTAATCTTAAAAAAATAAAGCATATACATAAGCATGTTATAAACTTCTGAAACATTGGTGTTTCATATTTTAGAGTAGTCACTGCAACTCAATTAAATCTGTATGTGGGAGTATGTGTGGAACAAATCATATGCAACCCCCTTTGTAATCCTTAACATTTTCATAAGTAACTGTAATTTAATTACACATTTTTTCTTAGTAACTGTAACTGATTACAATTACTTTTATTTTGTAATTAAATTACGTAATTCCGTTACATGTAACTAGTTACTCCCCAACACTGGTTGTATTTAACACAGCATTTTTTAGAGTGTATGTTCCACTTGTACTCAGAAGTTGGAAATTCCGAGTTCCTTGTAGAAACTTGTTGTAAGTGGAGTTACTGTATTAAAGCTTTAATCAGGATAAAACTGTATATTAAAAGCTAACATAAGCAGTAGCATTTACAAATTAAAATAATGTACAGTATTTGAAAAATTGTGTGTTTTTTGAACATTAAAGCATGTCAACATATTCGGTTACACC
>NW_015506405.1:308885-309638 GCF_001515645.1 Sinocyclocheilus grahami
AAAAAAAAACATTAAGTGCAATTCCCTTTATCACATCAAAGAAATGGCACCAAGCCTTTTAGCAACACATCAATATGACCTGTGAGATGGTAATAGATAGTAACTATGAATAATGCAATAATCCATAAATATGCTGATCATGGCAAGACTCAGCAGCCAGTCGTGTTTTTGATGAGGAGGAAGCATATACATATGTCACATTATTAAACAATAGGCCTACTTTCTGTAATAATGTCTAACTTTTATTTCAAACATACTAATCTGTCCCACAGATTGATATACTGTAAATATGCATTTGCTCTTTCTTCCATAAAAGCCATCTCAGGAGATTGGCATGACTTTCCTCTAATTCCACATTGTAGCAGGGGGTTCAGTGACACACTGGAGTTTAGGATCTGTCACAGAGGGTTAGAATGGCATGCTGTGATAATTGAAGACATCTGCAGAAATAAAAACATGAGCGTTGTAGAAAGACAATGTAGCATAGCTAGATGTTAAATGTTGGCAAATTAATTTAAAGCTGCAAGAGAGTGATGGTGTGAAAACAAGAATTGGGTGGCTCAGTTTCACTGCCTACTGTGTCCACTGTTTTATTAAATCTGCGTAACAGTTTATGCTGGTCAATATATTAATTATGGCTCCATGATCACAAAAACATACTTTTTTGTTTAGCATATTATAAATTGTAAATAAACATAAAATATAAGTACTTGCTCTACTGCTTGTATTAAAAAGTAAAAACATGTAAAAAAA
>NW_015506405.1:310709-313335 GCF_001515645.1 Sinocyclocheilus grahami
GATAAATAAAGATATTGTCTCTCAAAAGAAAGTCGACTCTGAACCATTAACGAGTCGTCATATTTTCGAATATTCTGCCAGTTACCTATATACATCACAAGGTAACACATTTGCATAATCCCCGCGAAATACAAACACTCTGACCTGACCACAAACACTTCCGCTAATTAGTGTTTACATCATGTCTAATTGCACCTCAAATAAGTAAAATGAATGCAATAAAACTGCTGTCACATCACGTAAAGTACCACATACAAAGTTTAAACTTACCACTGAGAAAAGTCCTGATAAAGTCGTGCTTGCGATGGAGTTTCCGGTTGAGCGACTGCATCGGTATCATCCTTGGACTCGGGCTCGAATTGATAAGGTAATATCAGTGCCATTTTTGTAAACTTATAGCATTTTGTTTACAAGTAACCCTCCGGAGCAAAAAATTAATTATGTTCGTTCCTTACACACATTGTACACGGAAAGACCAATCACAACAGACTTGGCCAGCTGACCAATCAGAGCAGAGTAGGCTTATGGAAGAGAGGGGTTTACAGACCTTAAGCTCAGAACTGCTTCGAACGAATCATTTCTAAATCATTGTAATTTTCTCAGAATATACATTTAATATTAGAATAATTTTTCAATGTTTTCTAACCTTAGATGCATTTAAACCTGTTGTAGGGGACTCCACCACAATATTAAAACACTTTAAAATACGATATGACCTGCTCTTTAATTATTAAAATAAAGGTGACCTCATGATTTGATGCTGCACATTTACTTAATTTCCACTTAAACATTCTTTAAATGTTTCACAAAATACATTGCTATGAACCATACAAGTCAAAGTTTTCAGACTCATTCAGGTATAATTACACATTTCACTGATGTTAGATCAGTCGCCTCATGTCACAAGCTTATCTTTATTTCCTCATATGTCTACACAACTGTGTGTTAAAGTAGACAATGAGAGTGTTAGGGACAGGAATGGGCAGCGATTTATTGTTCTTTGTTCTCTTCCCATGGTGAAAGTCTTTTCACCAATGCCTTGTGGTCCGTTTTAATGCTTGCCAGCAGGCCGCCCTTGTTTCCCTCTGTCCCAGAGTAATCAATATGCTCTCCTTTGAGAGTTGTCATTTGACCACCAAGAGACCTCAAGATGGCATCACCTGCACAGATATCCCATTTTTTTATGTACGTCACATGGATGTAAATATTGTCTGTATCTTGTTCCTCATCAGTGGGGTCTAGAAGAGCTAGTACCTTATATCCTTTGGACAAACATGGTCTGGTGTGAAAAGATTCATAAAAATACGAGAATGACGTAATGCATGCGTTGCCTCGACAACACGCGAGCCGCTCGGTTATACAAACAATATCAATCTCCTTGAAGAAAGATAGCTGCAGCAGCGAGCTCTCACTCAAAGGGGAAAGAAACTGCAGCGCGGGCTTCCAAACTGAGAGAGAGCGCTAGATCTAGAGAATGCGGGTGGAGAAAGGATGAGCCCGTCTCCAACCCACCCGCCAGATCATGTGCTATCCCCGCGATCTCAATCGCCGCCTTGCCTCAGCAGCAGCAGGACCGGAAATGCAAGATCACAGGCACGGACACACTCCTCGGAGCGTGCCTGGCGAGAACGGAGCGCTTGCAGCGGGAAAAGCACAATCAGCCCCCTCGAGAGCTGACTGTGCGAGCTCCGCTCCCCAGTAAATGCTGCTCATTATAATATTAGACATAATATGCTTATGCAACTGGCACTGTCTGTGATCCATCTGTGATCCCCACGAGCACAGCCGCGGCACCACCTTGGCGAAAGCGGGGCCGGCACCACAAGGCTCTCAAAGAGAGCCTTCCGAGAGCGAAGCAAACGCAGTGACAAACGCTCGCAATGCGGGAAGTCAGCTCCCTTGAGAGCTGACTCTGTGTGCTTTGCTCCCAAGCAGACAACACACAAACTGTGTGTGTGTCCCTACCCGAAACTTGTTTTTTTTTTTGTAGCGGGGGCAGGGAGGAATACACAGCCTGAAACGCTGCCTGCTCTCGCCCAAATGTTTCTTTTTGGCTGAAGCTTTGACATAATGGCGCTTATAAAGTGGACAAACAACACTAAATAAGACTCACAACAAATAGCGACTGACACACAGAGTGCTTGCTGAATGACAGAAAACTGCCGCCGAGTTCGGACGCCGTCCAGGTCGCTCCACTTAAATTGTGCTATTATTTACTTTTGTACTTTCTTTTGCTCTCTCTTTTTACACACATATCATCTGCACTGATCACTTACGACAAAAGAACACTTTTGGACATTGGACACCGCTACACTAACCTGTTTCAGAACACTTTATCCTCCAACCCATCGTGGCCATCTGAGATTCTCCGGAACGCCGAGATGAACAATGGCCACCTGAATAACCCACCGTGGCGACTGTGCGCTGGGATTCGCAACAGACTGAGGCAAAGAGCACAAAGCCCTCCTCTGCCGAGCATTCTGCTTGCCAATGTCCAATCCTTAGAGAATAAGGTGGACGATCTCAGAGCCAGGATAAGTTTCCAACGGGACATCAGGGACTGTAACATCCTTTATTTGTCTGAAACATGGCTAACGACCTCGGTCCCGGACTCTGCTGTATCGCC
>NW_015506405.1:321209-326736 GCF_001515645.1 Sinocyclocheilus grahami
GAGCCCGTCTCCAACCCACCCGCCAGATCATGTGCTATCCCCGCGATCTCAATCGCCGCCTTGCCTCAGCAGCAGCAGGACCGGAAACGCAAGATCACAGGCACGGACACACTCCTCGGAGCGTGCCTGGCGAGAACGGAGCGCTTGCAGCGGGAAAAGCACAATCAGCCCCCTCGAGAGCTGACTGTGCGAGCTCCGCTCCCCAGTAAATGCTGCTCATTATAATATTAGACATAATATGCTTATGCAACTGGCACTGTCTGTGATCCATCTGTGATCCCCACGAGCACAGCCGCGGCACCACCTTGGCGAAAGCGGGGCCGGCACCACAAGGCTCTCAAAGAGAGCCTTCCGAGAGCGAAGCAAACGCAGTGACAAACGCTCGCAATGCGGGAAGTCAGCTCCCTTGAGAGCTGACTCTGTGTGCTTTGCTCCCAAGCAGACAACACACAAACTGTGTGTGTGTCCCTACCCGAAACTTGTTTTTTTTTTTGTAGCGGGGGCAGGGAGGAATACACAGCCTGAAACGCTGCCTGCTCTCGCCCAAATGTTTCTTTTTGGCTGAAGCTTTGACATAATGGCGCTTATAAAGTGGACAAACAACACTAAATAAGACTCACAACAAATAGCGACTGACACACAGAGTGCTTGCTGAATGACAGAAAACTGCCGCCGAGTTCGGACGCCGTCCAGGTCGCTCCACTTAAATTGTGCTATTATTTACTTTTGTACTTTCTTTTGCTCTCTCTTTTTACACACATATCATCTGCACTGATCACTTACGACAAAAGAACACTTTTGGACATTGGACACCGCTACACTAACCTGTTTCAGAACACTTTATCCTCCAACCCATCGTGGCCATCTGAGATTCTCCGGAACGCCGAGATGAACAATGGCCACCTGAATAACCCACCGTGGCGACTGTGCGCTGGGATTCGCAACAGACTGAGGCAAAGAGCACAAAGCCCTCCTCTGCCGAGCATTCTGCTTGCCAATGTCCAATCCTTAGAGAATAAGGTGGACGATCTCAGAGCCAGGATAAGTTTCCAACGGGACATCAGGGACTGTAACATCCTTTATTTGTCTGAAACATGGCTAACGACCTCGGTCCCGGACTCTGCTGTATCGCCGTATGATAACTTCTCTGTTTTAAGGATGGACAGAACAGCCGAGGCCGGTAAATCCAAAGGTGGTGGAGTGTGTTTCATGACTAACAAGAAATGGTGTGACCCCAGGAATATCTCCACACTGTCGCGCTCCTGCTCGCCTCATCTGGAACATTTATCCATTATCTGCCGCCCATTCTATCTGCCCCGGGAGTTTTCATCAATCATTGTTACTGCTGTTTACATTCCACCACAGGCAGACACCAGCTTGGCTTTGTCTAAGCTTCACGATGTGCTCAGCGGTTACATTAACAAACATCCTGACGCTGCTTTTATCATCGCGGGGGACTTTAACAAAGCCAACCTCAGGCAGGTCATGCCGAACTTTTATCAACATATATCCTGTCCAACTAGAGGACCGAATACACTGGATCATTGCTACTCTCAGTATAAGAATGCCTACAAAGCTCGCTCACTACCGGATTTTGGCAAATCAGACCATGCCACCATTTTCCTCACACCAGAATATAAACAAAGGCTTGTTCAAGAACCCCCGGTACAGAGAGTAGTGACGCGCTGGTCCTCCCACTCAGAAGCTATGCTACAGGTGGCTCTTGATGATGTCGACTGGGACATGTTCCGAGCGAGTTCATCTGACGTCAGCGAGTTCACGGATGTAGCATTAAGCTTTGTAAACACGCTAACCGATCAAGCAACAGATACAATAACCATAAGGACCTTCTCAAATCAGAAACCATGGGTGGACAGAACAATCTGTGCTGCAGTAAACAAACGCACTGCCACATACAACGCCGGTCTGCCGTCGGGGAACATGAGCGAGTACAAAGCATCGTGCTATGATCTCCGACGGGCGGTAAGAGCCGCCAAACTCCGATACAGGGAACGAATAGAGTCACATTTCCAGCTAAATGACTCTCGACGCATGTGGCAGGGACTGAGAACCATCTGTGCCTTTGGAAATAAATCCTCTGCAGCTGTGAGAGCAGACCCGTCGCTGGCTGACGAGTTAAACTCTTTCTACAGCTGCTTTGAATGCAATCGAGGGAGTGCGACTCTGCCGATCAGCGCGTCAGGAAGCTGCAGACAGAGCAGCGATAATCATGTAATCACAGTGTCGGAGGACGAGGTTCGGAGGGCCCTAAAGCGAGTGGATGTCAGGAAAGCAGCAGGTCTTGATGGGATTTCTGGCCGTGTTCTGAGGTCCTGTGCTGATCAACTCGCTGGTTTGTTTACATTTGTCTTTAATGAGTCCCTTGCTACCTCGGTGGTTCCCTCCCCATTTAAAAAAAATCTGTCATCATCCCTGTGCCTAAGAACAATAACCTCTCTTGCCTGAATGACTATCGTCCAGTTGCCCTCACGTCAATAGTCATGAAGTTCTTTGAGAAACTTAAAAAGAACAACATTTGCTCCTCCATCCCTGATACTTTGGACCCTCTTCAGTTTGCCTATCGCCCCCAACAGATCTACTGACAATGCCATCTCTCACGTCCTGCACTCTTCCCTCATGCACATTGTCAGCAGCAATGGGAACTATGTAAGGCTGCTATTCATCGACTATAGCTCAGCTTTCAATACTATAGTCCCCATCAAGCTAGCTTCTAAACTCATGGACCTTGTGGCGCATCACACACTAGAAGATATTATTAAGATTATCATACCAGAGGGAGAGCCTCACGTGATCTCACGCAGCAGATCGTCATTGATATTTCAGTGATGTTTACATATGTTAGCTAGCCTGCTAGCTGCTTTCTACACTCACCCGGTACATTCAACACGGAGGCAATTTCACTCCAGCGCTTCTCTTTATCCTTACGGTTGTGATACGTTTTCGACACATTATACAGACAGTCGTGTTACTATAAAACGTCAAGCAGTTTCCTCCGTCTCCACTATCCAAAGGAGCCATATAGCAGCTGGTTTGCGGTCGCGCATTGGCTATTGTGAAATATATTACTGACTATCATCATCACCCCGTCCCTTAATCACCGCCCTTCGCCAGGCTCCCGACGGGAGTGGGTGTGTGAGAGAGGAGGGGCGCTGAAACCTCTCCGTGCCGCCGACGATGCGAGCTACCGGACCCGCGGTCTGGACGAGGGCCGCACCGGTTACACGGCCGTCGGGCCAGGATGCCGGGCCATCTAGCCCCTCCACATACAGGGGTCAAGGCGAGAAGGATGCAGCCGCTGGACAAAGCCGCCGCCCCTCGCGTCGCGGACTGGAGAGGGGAGCGCGTGCGGCCGCCGGACTCCGCCCCTTACCTGGACCCCTCCTTCCTGATCACTGCCCTTCCCTGCACGAAGCCCGCAGCACGACGAGGACACCAGGTTCCCTGTTTATTTTGGACACTAGATGCCCCTTTTCCCTGGACACAATATTCTTTTATATTATTTTTCAATAAAAGCCTCTCCGAGGCCTGACGCCACACCCCCTGTGTCTGTCGTGTGCTCGTCCCGTGACAATATATACATGTTTGACTAATAGGGGTGGTATGCTAAATTTATATACCAAAAAGTGCAGTATTCCACTGTATTGCATAGATAGGTATAACTGAATAAGCCAAATACAAGTCTTCATATCTCACACACACACACACATTCCTGTTTACTGTACAGACACAACATTTTACTGTTTATATTTCTAGTACAACCCTCTTTCCTTAGCTCAAGTATACAAACATCTTTGCCACATGCACTGGAAAATGTATTACATTGAAAGTTACATTTTCAAATGAAAATGGCAACATGATCATTTTATAAAGTATGCGTTCATATGTGCTTCATTTTCACTGGAGGAAACAGCTGTGGTGTGTGATGAGGGGTGAACACAGCGAAAACTTAGTCTACAGCAGAGGTGTAAAGAGTACCTAAAAAACCTACTGATAGCAGCGCCCAGATGTGCGAAAATTATATGCAATATTAGAATGTTTGCGGGAGCGGACACAAAAATCGTGGGAGCGGATGGGAGCTGCGGTAATGGTCAGAAACTCAGCGAGAGCGGGATCAACAAGCCCCGCGTGAAAGTGAAAGTGAGCCAGTATGGTGACCCATACTCGGAATTAGTGCTCTACATTTATCCCATCCAAAGTGCACAGCAGTGAACACACATACACCGTGAACACACACCCGGAGCAGTGGGCAGCCATTTTTTGCTGCGGCGCCCGGGGAGCAGTGGGGGGTTCAGTGCCTTGCTCAAGGGCACCTCAGTCGTGGTATTGAAGGTGGGAGAGAGCACTGTACATTGTACACTGTACATTCACTCCCCCCACCTACAATCCCTGCTGGTATGAGAGTCGAACCTGCAACCTTTGGGTTACGAGTCCGACTCTCTAACCATTAGGCCACAACTTCCCCCTATGTGGAAATATTAGCATAATGCCACCCAAATGTGCACGCAAAGAAAGAAGGCATGGTTTCAGGAACAGCAGTAGTGTTGATGCAGCCATGTCAGTGTGTTTCAGTGCGAAAGCTAAAGCACTTTATTTGGCCTTCCGGAAGTAGATGCAATTAGGAATCATTGGTTAAGATTTATTTACAACAGAACAGCACAACCCAGATGTTCGAATTTGTGCAACGCATTTTATGGACGACAGTTTTTTTAACCTAGAAGAGTACAACTGATGGTAAAACTAACGACATTATTAACTGTCTTGATATTTACTTTAAAAGCTGAAGCTCGCAATTATGGTAAGGGCCGTTACATTTCCGACACATGCTTGTGGTGTTCAGCCAATCACAATGCACTGGGTCAGCTGGCCAATCAGAGCAGACTGCGCTTGTCAAAGGAGGGAGCTTTGTTGAAAACGATGTGTTTGAGAGAGGCGGGGCATAGAGGACCTACAATAATGTAAAGTATTTGAAAAATAATGTGTTTTTTGAACATTAAAGCATGTCAACATATTCTGTTACACCAAATACACAAAAAATGATCTTTAAAATAGCATCATATGACCCCTTTAAAATATGGATTTTAGATCACTTCAAGACACATATACAGGTACTGTCTTGTAAAATAGTCCATCCAAAAATAGTCCGTGTTTATGAATGAAGATATTAATTTAAAATTTGCCTATGGTAGGAAAGGGATCATGTAAAAAAGTCCACACATTTACCATATTTTTACCATAGTAACGTAACTGTCGCTCGACCATGTCATGTGTAGTCAATGCACAGTAACCACAAAATATACCATGCTTCTCCCACTGTAACTGTAGTTTTACTGTGGTATTTGTAGTTAAAGAGCAATAACCTCCATACTTACAATGGGTTTACCTTAGTAACCGTAGTTTTACTGTGGTAACGTTATTTGTTGTAGATAAAACCTCAACCCTTACTATGGGTTTACCTCAGTAACCGTAGTTTTACTGTGGTATTTGTAGATAAAGCGCAAAAGCGCAA
>NW_015506405.1:327058-339442 GCF_001515645.1 Sinocyclocheilus grahami
CCCAAATGTGCACGCAAAGAAAGAAGGCATGGTTTCAGGAACAGCAGTAGTGTTGATGCAGCCATGTCAGTGTGTTTCAGTGCGAAAGCTAAAGCACTTTATTTGGCCTTCCGGAAGTAGATGCAATTAGGAATCATTGGTTAAGATTTATTTACAACAGAACAGCACAACCCAGATGTTCGAATTTGTGCAACGCATTTTATGGACGACAGTTTTTTTAACCTAGAAGAGTACAACTGATGGTAAAACTAACGACATTATTAACTGTCTTGATATTTACTTTAAAAGCTGAAGCTCGCAATTATGGTAAGGGCCGTTACATTTCCGACACATGCTTGTGGTGTTCAGCCAATCACAATGCACTGGGTCAGCTGGCCAATCAGAGCAGACTGCGCTTGTCAAAGGAGGGAGCTTTGTTGAAAACGATGTGTTTGAGAGAGGCGGGGCATAGAGGACCTACAATAATGTAAAGTATTTGAAAAATAATGTGTTTTTTGAACATTAAAGCATGTCAACATATTCTGTTACACCAAATACACAAAAAATGATCTTTAAAATAGCATCATATGACCCCTTTAAAATATGGATTTTAGATCACTTCAAGACACATATACAGGTACTGTCTTGTAAAATAGTCCATCCAAAAATAGTCCGTGTTTATGAATGAAGATATTAATTTAAAATTTGCCTATGGTAGGAAAGGGATCATGTAAAAAAGTCCACACATTTACCATATTTTTACCATAGTAACGTAACTGTCGCTCGACCATGTCATGTGTAGTCAATGCACAGTAACCACAAAATATACCATGCTTCTCCCACTGTAACTGTAGTTTTACTGTGGTATTTGTAGTTAAAGAGCAATAACCTCCATACTTACAATGGGTTTACCTTAGTAACCGTAGTTTTACTGTGGTAACGTTATTTGTAGATAAAGCGCAATAACCTCAATATTTACAATGGGTTTACCTCAGTAACCGTAGTTTTACTGTGGTATTTGTAGATAAAGCACAATAACCTCAACCCTTACTATGGGTTTACCTCAGTAACCGTAGTTTTACTGTGGTATTTGTAGATAAAGCGCAATAACCTCAATATTTACTATGGGTTAACCTCAGTAACCGTAGTTTTACTGTGGTATTTGTAGATAAAGCACAATAACCTCAACCCTTACTATGGGTTTACCTCAGTAACCGTAGTTTTACTGTGGTATTTGTAGATAAAGCGCAATAACCTCGATATTTACTATGGGTTTACCTGGTAACCGTAGTTTTACTGTGGTATTTGTAATTAAAGCACAATAACCTCAACCCTTACTATGGGTTTACCTCAGTAACCGTAGTTTTACTGTGGTATTTGTAGTTAAAGCACAATAACCTCAACCCTTACTATGGGTTTACCTCGTAACCGTAGTTTTACTGTGGTATTTGTAGATAAAGCATAGTAACAAAACTTACAACAACTCATACCATGTTTTTTACCACAGTAACTGTTTTTACTGTATATTTTTAAAACACAGTAACCGCAACGTTTGCCATGCCTTTAATACCTTTTTGTGAAGCAGTTGTAATTCAATGTATTTTTTCTGTTTTGCAGTTACGTCAGATCACATACTCCAGCAGCTCTTTAAAGAAGCCATCTCTCTCTCTCAGCTTTTCCTTTCCTATTTTTCCAAACTGTAATCCGTAATTCATTTACACATAGTAGCCTCTCTTTCTGTGGTTCATCATGGCATATTTTTAAAATTCAGAATCAAATTTTGATAAATTCTTTCAGAAAGCTGCTAGAATTCTGCTAGAGTTAACAGGGAACACTTGAAAACAGTTGAACACTTTTAGTAATAACTGGTTTGCTTTAATGAATGCATCCTTGTATTATGTGTTGATCATATCTTTTCTTATAGTCCTTCCTCTCAAATATTTTGGTCACAGAAAATTTATAACACTGTCTCAACATGTATATATTTCTCTTTGTTTCAGCTGAAAGGGAAGACCAAAGGAAGACCTATCATGGGATTTGAATTTGGCCATACTGTGCATTACTGAGAAGACCAAAAGCTGCAAAGAAAAATGTATATTTAATAATAGAATTAAATATAAAATTGTATTGTTCGTGTTCAAATCTTTAAACAACCAGGCCCCATTGTACTTGGCAAACCTTTTAATCCCATATAATCCTCCTAGAACATTACGATCAGAGAATCAAAAATTACTTGTAGTGCCTAGAACAAATCGCCTATATAAAAGCGATTGGGCCTTCGCTGTGATAGGGCCGAGACTTTGGAAGGAGTTGCCCTTGCCGATCAGGTCTGCCAAATCACTGTCAATTTTTAAGAAACTGTTGAAAGCACATGTAATGTTGGTAGCATACAATGATTGATGGGGTGTTTTATATGTCGATGTATGCAGATCGTGCCCATTGTAAGTAGTCAGAGCGTTTGTATCATAAAGTTTATATCGAGTCCATTGTATTCTTTATTAGCCTTAACAAATTGGCGCTGTCTCTTCTCGATCTAACAGTACATGATATCTGTCCACACCTCATAGTACGCCTTTCTTTCCATGTTGATTTTTATTGAACACATCTGTCTAAGAAGCAAAAGTCTGGAAATGACAAGTTTAACTTGTCACGTGACAAATCAGATCTTCAATTAATTTGGCCAAATCAGATCACTTAAAGCTGTTTACACCAAGAACAAGAAATATAATGGTAAATATTTTAGCATCCACACCAACAGACAATAATGGTCTGTTTACTGTTATACACGCTGCAGTTACAGTATGTTGTTGTCTGCTGTTTGTTGTTGTCAATGTTTTTATTGTTCATCAGCTGGAAAAATCTGTTCTGAAAGAGATTCCAAGATTCCATGCTTACAACAATACTGTCAGCATGTAATCATATTTAAAATAATTCATATTAATATACCTTGTTATTGAAGAATACAGCTTTTTCTAATGCTGCTTTCCTTTCATTCTGTTAAGCTTTACACACAATTTTTTTTCTTTCTCTGCCTATTTCTTTTCATCTTTTTCCTTTACTCCATCACTCACTTACACATTTTTTTGTGCTCTATTGTAAGGTAGAAACTGAGAGTTTGCATGATGGCCTTTTCTCAGACTCTGAATCTGATGTATACAGATAAACTCAGGAGTCTGCGAGAGTTGCCAGGGAACTTGAGCTTGAAGTTAACTATTATAACTGCTTAATTTATGATTAAACAACAGTAATAATTAAACATGGGGTCGATATATATTTTCTTGTTTTACAGCTGAAGACCAAAAACACAAAGAAAATCAGTCACAGCAAGCCACCACCAGTGATTACCACATGTATGATTGCATTCACCAGTCCTGATGAATGAGGAATGAACATGGCCTTCTTGTGCCCATACAGAAAGACAGAGAGAGAAAAGTTGCACATCACTGGTATGTCTGTATTCAAGCAATGCAGTAATGTGTGGTACAGCATTGATGTTGACCTCTCAAAAGACAGCAGTTATAGTTACTTCAAGTCAGCAGTTATCATTTTTCACATATACATCTGTTTATAGCTCCTAGAATGAGCAAATCAGCTGTACCATCATCTTTGGAATTTGGGCAGGAAATTACTGAATAGGGTGAGTACTGACACCTGCACATGTATTCACCAACACCATTTCTCTAGAGTTAATGTTGTTTTGTCTGTTTGTTTGAAGGAAGATGAAGCCAGTTGATTAAGATATCAATTCAATGGCCACCAAGGGCTGCACTGCTGCCTGAACCCATCAGGTATCTGCTGTGAAGACTGCATTCGCAAACAGCTCTGCTGTGACAGCTCAGATGTTATAGCCCATAAAAGTAAACTTCACAACTGAACAACTGTGTAATACAGTTCGTAGTTCGGAAGAAGGACGAGGACGTCAGGGGTGGCGGGTAAACCTCTTTATTTTCCCCCAAAACAAAAACCTGCTCGGCTCTCTGCCTCCACAGTCTTGCATACAGTCACAAACACACACGCACACTGCTCTGACTCTCTCTCTCTCTGCCCTCTCCCAGGTCTGCGGGCACTTATCTCTCGTCTCTCCCCAAATCACTGGAATTACAAACAGGTGTTAATCATTATTCACTTGACTTCCTTAACACCGCTCGTCTCCAAACCCTTTCTCCCGCTGCAGCCATTCGACTTCCCACACCCCCCTCGCCACATACCACCACCGCCTGACTCAGGCCGGGCGCCATCCGGCCTGCAGCCCCCCCCCCCCATTTCTAGAGAGGAAGTCGGCCACAGCCATCTGGGCCCCCTGTGGACCACCTTGAACTTTAAAGGCTGTAAAGCTAGATACCAACGGGTATTTGGTATTCTTCAAATGGTGGAGCCACTGGAGGGGTGCGTGGTCCGAACAGAGAGTGAATTCCCGTCCCAGCAGGTAATACCGGAGGGTGAGGACAGCCCACCGATGACCAAACACCCTTTTTCAATGGTGCTGTATCTGGTCTCTCTCTTTGAGAGCTTTCGACTCAGATACAGCACCGGCTGCTCCTCTCCTCCGACCACCTGGGACAGGACTACACCCAGCCCCCTGTCCGACGTGTCTGTCTGCAACAAGAAAGGGAGATCAAATTTAGGAGAGTGTAAGAGAGGCCCGCCGCACAGGGCAGCCTTTACCTTGGTTAGGGCCTGTTGGCACAGCTCCGTCCACTGGACCGGATCTGGTGCTTCCTTTTTAGTGAGACCAGTCAGCGGGATGGTGAGCTCTAAATAATTAGGAATAAACCTTCTATAGTATCCCGCCAGCCCCAGGAACTGTCTCACCTCCTTTTTGGTCTTGGGACTTGGGCAAGCCGAAATCGCAGCTGTCTTGTCAATTTGGGGACGCACCTGCCCATGATCCAAGTGGAAGCCCAGATACCGTACCTCCACACGCCCAATTGCTCACTTCCGCAGGTTCGCCGTGAGTCCAGCCACCCTCTCAGGACCGCACGCAGATGTTTCATATGCCGCTGCCAATCATTACAGTGTACAATGATGTCATTGAGATAGGCCGCGGCGTACGCGCTATGTGGCCGGAGGATCTTGTCCATGACACGCTGAAAGGTGGCGGGAGCCCTGAACAAGCCAAACAGAAGAGGAACAAATTGGTGTAACCCGAACGGCGTGGTGAAGGCTTTTTTTTCTTTGGATAATTGTGACAAGGGGATCTGCCAATACCCTTTCGTTAAATCCAGTGTCGAATAAAAGCGAGCCGAACCTAACCGATCAAGCAGCTCGTCAACTCGGGGCATTGGATAAGCGTTGAATTTCGACACGGCATTCACCTTTCTGTAATCGACACAGAAACAGACGGAGCCGTCCGTTTTAGGCACTAAAACTATCGGGCTTGCCCAGTCGCTATGCGATTCTTCTATTACTCCCAACCCTAGCATGGCCGTTAATTCATCCTGTACCACTTTTGTCTTGTGCTCCGGTAAACGATAGTGCCGGCTGCACGCCACTTCCCCGGGAATCATTTCGATGTGGTGCTGTATGAGGTGCGTGCGACTGGGCAGGGATGAAAACACATCTGCAAAATCTGCTTGCAACTTGGCTAACTCAGTGAGCTGCAGCGGCAAGAGGTGATCTCCCCCGGGGACCAGCGCGAGCGGATTGGTTTTGACAGCCACTTCTGGTCTGAGATCTTCCTCTGCCGAAACGGCCGCTGCTAACCCAACCGAGGTCACCTCATTCCAACGTATTAAAAGATTGAGATGATAAACTTGACATGAATTACCCCTGTCCATTCGCCTTACCTCATAATCGAGATCCCCCACTCGCCGTGTAACCACAAAAGGTCCTTGCCACTTCGCAAGTAATTTAGAACTAGACGTTGGAAGTAATACAAGCACTTTTTCTCCCGGTGTAAATTTCCGTGCTCGCGTACCCCTGTTGTACAGCTGACTTTGTCCCGAGCCTGGAGCAAATTCTCGATAGCCAGCCGCCCCAGAGTTTGGAGTTTTGCTCGGAGGTCCATGACATACTGAATTTCACTACGGCTGTTTGAAGGCCCCTCCTCCCAAGCCTCTCTAATGACGTCATGGGCTGACAACCATAGAGAAGCTTGAATGGGGAAAACCCCGTGGAGGCTTGTGGAACCTCCCGCACCGCGAACAACAGGGGCTCGAGCCATTTATCCCAATTTTTGGCATCTTCCTTAACAAACTTACGAATCATGGATTTTAACGTGCGATTAAATCATTCCACCAAGCTGTCTGTTTGTGGGTGATAGACACTGGTGCAAATCGATTTAATGCCCAGGAGTTCATATAGTTCGCTTAATGCACGTGACATAAACGCCGTGCCCTGATCAGTGAGGATCTCTTTGGGGATCCCCACTCGGGAGATGACTCGAAACAGTGCGTCCACCACACTCTTTGCAGAGATGGTGCGCAGCGGCACTGCCTCCGGGTATCGTGTTGCATAGTCCACCAGAACTAATGCAAAACGATGCCCGCGTGCTGAACGTTCTCATGGCCCGATGAGGTCCATACCAATTCTCTCGAAGGGGACCTCTATCAGTGGTAATGTCACTTTAGAACTGGCCAGAGGATTTACCAGCTGACATTCACGACACCCCGCACACCACTGGCAGATGTTCTCGTGAATGCCCGGCCGAAAGAACCGGGCCATGAGTCATTCACGTGTCTTTGCCTCCCCCAAGTGGCCTGCCATGGGACTACTATGAGCTGCCTGGAAAAGCATTTCCCGATGGCTTTTTGGGACTAATAACTGGGTTGTATTTCTTTTTGTCTGGGTATCTTGGGTCACCCGATACAACCTATCTTTTATAAGGGAAAAATAAGGATACGAGAGAGGTTGGTCAGGCTGGAGAAGCTGTCCGTCGATGGTACGAACCCGGTCATACGCAGCGTCTCATCACGAGACAGCTCCAGCGGAAAGTCTTCCAGCTCAGGGGATATAAGCTCCGCCCTCGCTCTCGTTTCCTCTGAGTCAGCCTGTGAAGGTCCCGAAACCGCATCTCCAGCCTGCGTCACCACTTCTCCGTTTCCCAGCCCTGTCTCCCAAGAAGCATCCGCACACAAAACCCCCAATAATTGCGTAAAAGCTGGCCAATCTGTCCCCAAAATCAGCGGATGCCTAAGGTGGGAATTATTCGCCACCTTCATTCTATGCGTTTTCCCCCAAAACTGAATACTAACAGCCACTAACGGGTAGTCCACCACTTCCCGTGCACACAACTCACCTTAACTTTGCGGCTCATATCCAACGCCCTTTGTTGCATCAGGCTTTGATGAATGGAGGTTTGGTTACAGCCTGAATCCACCAAAGCCTGATATGTACCCCCCTTGATACTCACAGGTATTTGGTACATTGATGTACATTGGCTTGATTTGGGGCAGCCGCCGGGGAGTCGGGAACCCGGATCAACGCTCCCACCTCCATCATTGGACACCGGTCCAACAAAAATGAACCGGGTCCCCACATCTCCAGCAGGCCGGCCCAGGCCTTCCCGCCACCCCATCGGCAGAAGGATGGCCAAGAGATTGGCGGAGAGAGGAGAAAGGCGGCAATGGAACGGCGGCTCCTGCGCTCTCCGTGTCCCCGGTCTGGTCCCCTGAAAGACCCCACCCCACTGTAGGGTTCGTGGAGGCGCATTACTACGCGACCTGGGAGTAGGAATAGGGCGAGAGAGAGACGGAAGGGAAGGAGGGGGGAAGAGAGAGAGAGCTTAAAAAGGGGCTCGCCAACCCCCGGGCGCGCCACCAGATGGTCTTCAGCCAGCTGGATGGCCTACGTCAGCGACGTCGAGCGGTGGCACTGAACCCACTCGGCCGTCCACCGTGGTAGCCTAGCGACGAACTACTCCAGCACCACCAGATCGACCACTCCCTCGATGTTGCGTTCCTCTGCCAACAGCCACTTGCGTCAAGCGTCCCGGAGCTGTTGGGCCATCACGAATGGCCGGCCGCTATCCCCCAGGTCCCTTGACCAGAAGCATTGCCAATGTTGTTCGGGGGTACGGCCGACTCGTTTAAGGATGGTCCGCTTAAGATCATCGTAGGCCAGGAGGTTCGCGACAGGCAGCTGTTGGGCTGCAACCTGTGCTTCCCCAGTCAGCAGTGGAATCAGGCGCACCGGCCATTGGGTGCGCGCCCAGCTGCACGCCTTCGCTGTTCTCTCGAAGAGGTCCACGAATGCCTCCGGGTCATCCTGTGGACCCATCTTCATCAGCGGGACGTGGGCGATGGAGGGGGCCACTACTGGGGCGACCTCCCGGCCAAGCAAGCTCCGGAGGACCCGCCGGTCCTCATCCTGTGCCTGAACCAACAGGCGGAATCGATCCTCCTGCTCCAGTTTGAGGTCCATCAGCACCTGGTGTTGGGTTTGGTGAAGCCCGGCGAGCGACTTCATGAGCTCCGCAAGCGGCGTTGGCTGAGCTGGCTGCATGGCGGCGTGCCGGCTTCCTCGTCCCGGGTTTCAGAACCAGTGTAATACCGTTCGTAGTTCGGAAGAAGGACAAGGAAGTCAGGGGTGGCAGGTAAACCTCTTTATTTTCCCCCAAAACAAAATAGAACACAAAATAAAGTGCTGCTCGGCTCTCTGCCTCCACAGTGTTACATATAGTCACAAACACACACGCACACACACTGCTCCGACTCTCTCTCTCTCCGCCCTCTCCCAGGTCTGCGGGCGCTTATCTCTCATCTCTCCCCCAATCACTGGAATTACAAACAGGTGTTAATCATTATTCACTTGTCCTCCTTATCACCGCTCGTCTCCAAACCCTTTCTCCCGCTGCAGCCTTTCGCCTTCCCACGCCCCCCTCGCCACAAACTGCAAGATAGTTGTGGTGGGATTCTTTTGGCCCATACCTCCAACAACCTCCCAAGAATGGTAAGTCTAGTGCAACAATTATAAATAAAAATACTATATATTGTTTATTAATTTACCACACCCTAAATACATGTTTTGTCAGTGGCGGATGAAGGTCTCTTGCATGTTCGGTCTTTTCAGCGCGCCGAGTTATTCAATTTAGGTTTAACTCAATCTGACTCCATTTTAGTATCTGAATTCTAATTTAGGTTGAAAGGCTATTCCGACATTATGTTCTTCTAGACCACCTTTGTCTAGACCCCGACAGCTGATAGCTTCGTACAACTTAATTAATACTCAAACTATTAATCAGTGGTTCTTCTAGACCCTTAGTCTAGACCCCGACAGCTAATCTAGCTTCGTACAACTTAATTAATTCTGAAATCATATACATGGTTACTGTAACTGAGTACAACTTAAACTAAGGTCAAGCGGTTAGTCAGAAATTTAGAATCTCACCTGATGCGCCCCATGCTTCATCTCCTGAGATCTAATGTGCACTTAACCCTGGACGCAGATTTGCGGACAACATAAGCCTTCACTTAATCTACTTGAGAAAATAACTTCAGAGTAAGTCAGAATAAATCAAATGTAACAATTTATTATCAGTCAGGTAAATATGTATTATGCCAATTATCTCCACAGCCAATTCAACGATATCAAATCAATACAAGACATCAAATTCTCAAAGACGAATCTAAGAGTAAAATGCATACCTGAGATTAAATGTATTAGATGTATTAGAAAAATACATAGTACAGAGTGTGTGGAGATACTCTGTACTACGGGCTCTCTGACTACAGAATCGCACTGACCTTTTTGCTGCAATCCTTTAAATACAAAACCAAGATGAAACATCCCTCAAATGGAGGCATGTACAAACAATTGGAATCTGGGTGGCTAGTTTACACCTCAATGGGAACAAAAGGTCATTTGCATGGAATGACCCTCTACAGTTATCAAAGTATCTTTTAACTCTTAGGATCTGGATTATCTTTTAGTCTACTTTTGTAAGATTAAGACCATTGTACCACTCACCCTGAAACTATTCAAATGAAACCAAACATGACTGTAAATCTTATTTGCATTCATATAGAACATTATATTCTTGACCACTCTGAGTGAGCTGGGTGAAGAGAAGGATGGGTGAGGGGAAGGAAGGGGATGAGGAGGAACCAATGCATATGTGAGAGAGGCGTTTCCTGCACCACCCCTCTGTGGGGTGTCTTGAAGATGCCAGTGTATTGTCTGTTTCTCAGGAGATCAAAGTATCTGAGTTTCTTTTATCCTTACACCAGTAACAGCCCACCAGCCTCACATGCCCTGCACTCTATCAATTACACTGACTGGACTCTAACTCACTGTTATTCTGCACCCTGACATTGTTTGCACTAATTCATACCGTACTACATTGCAAATGTAAAGGTGTACTATGATTAATGTGTTTATTATTGTTTTCATTTCACGCTGTCTGTATAGTATAATATTTACCATATATTGTTCTCTATCTGTATTGAGTTCTTTATATATGTGTGTTGCATATATATTCATACCTTTCATCCATAATGTCATGCTGCAGTTTGCACAAAAGACTTTCACCACCTGTACACTTGCGTTCATGGTATTGTAACAATAAAGTGATTTGATTTGAATTGGTCACATGTCTTTTGTTTGTCAGTTGTACTGTAGGGTGCTAGATAACAACTGCAAATTGTTGGAAGAAGAAGAAGGCCATGATAAGAACATGGATAAGCAAGCAAAAGGAAGAAAACCAGGAGAGCTCTGATGATGAGAAGGAAACTGGACGTGATTCTTTGGTGCTCAAGATATTTCACAATACATGCATTTGGGTGGCTTCATCTGATTAAAATAACATGGTTTTAACATAACCCATTTTTATTTTTCTTGAATATGGTTTTTCTTTTTATGCTACTTTAGCTGTCTTTATGATGTATCCTCCAGTAACGTGTTGTACATGGTGTTGGAAAATAAAGTATGGTGAATATTAGGGATGCACCGATACTGTCACGAATCCGGTCCATGAACTTCCATCTGCTGGCCATCAGAGGTCACCCTTTCCAATTTCATTGACTCTCGCACTACACACTGTTGCACATCACCCTGGACTACATATCCCATCATTCATTGCACTGATTGCACTCAGCACGGATTGCACACAGCTGTTAACACTGATTGCACCCAGCTGTTTCATATCACTCCCTCACTATTTAACACTCACTCTGATCCCTTCCCTCTGCCGAGTATTGTTTTAGTACATATCTTTGGATAGCTACACTACAGAGCCCTCAGTTGTTTCCTTAGCCTTAGCTGTTTTCTCCGGTTTTGATCTTCGCCTGGTTTCCTGGATTTCTCCTTTAGTCTTGCCCCTCTTTTGACTCTGTCTGCCAATCGTCGACCCACGCTAGCCCTAGGATTATTCTTGTGTTTTGCCCACCATATACCTGTCTGCCTTTATCTGACCCATGCCTGTTTCATGACCACGTCTCTGTCTTTTCCAAAATAAAGCTTGCATGTGGATCCGCACGTCTCGCGTCTCGCGTCTCGTCAGCCCCGTAACAGAATACTCGGCCACACAAGGATCCAGCGGCTTTTCAAGTGGACATTGGCCAGGTATGGACACTGCAAGGCTGTTGTTAGCCCTTGAGCAGGGCACACGCTCGCTCGAGGCATACGTTCAAGAATATCTGGACATTGCCTATCACTCTGATCTACCGGACTGTGTCCTAATAGATTTTTTCTATAGTGGCGTTAGGCAACCACTGAAGTCCAGGCTCATCCTTAAGGGGCCGCGTTCGTCACTGTGTGAGTGTATGGACTATGCTTTATTGACTGTTGGCTCTTTGTGGACTGTGGGTATCGCGTAGGAATGCAACCCCACACTTACTCCTGTAATGGCCTCCGCACTAGATTGCGTTCACAAAATGGAGGCGACAGAGGAGCCTGATCACAAAATGGCGGACACAACTGATCGTCATAAGTCAAGTCTAGTCACAACAGATCTTCATGAGTCAAGTCTAGTCACAGCTGATCTTCCTGAGTAGAGTTTAGTCACAGTTGATCGTTATGAGTCAAATCGAGTCACAGTTTATCAGCATGAGCCTGGTCCAGTCACAGCTGATAGTTATGAGTCTAGTCAAGTCACAGTTGATCATCGAGTCAAATCAAGTCATAGTTTATGATCACGAGTCTAGTCAAGTCACAGTTGAGCGTCTTGAGTCGAGTCAAGTTACAATTCATTATCATGAGCCAGGTCTAGTCACCGCTGATCTTCCTGAGTCAAATCTAGTCACAGCTGTTCCTCCAGAGCCTCGTCACGTCTCAGCTGTCTCACTGATATTCATGAATCTAGTCAAGTCCCCACTGATATTCATGAATCTAGTCAAGTCACAACTGATCTTCATGAGTCCAGTCAAGTCTCAGCTGATCTGCCAGAGCCTCATCACGTCTCAGCTATTCATCCAGAGTCACGTCACGTCTCAGCTAGTCATCCAGATTCACGTTGCATCACAGCTGATC
>NW_015506405.1:339577-346665 GCF_001515645.1 Sinocyclocheilus grahami
GCCGTTTGTGAATTCTTTGTGTGCTTTGTGTCTGCCAGGGAGGTTGCCCCTGAATGCTCAGTCTTGTCTATCAACCCCAAAGTTCTGTCTGTGTTGTCTGTCTCTACTCTCTCGTTATTACAGTCTCCGCCATGGTCTCCTGATCGGTGTGGTTCACCGAGGGGGTTTTCTGTTTCTTCTGCTCCGCCTTGGTGGTCTGTCTGGCTCTTGTGGTCTTCTGCTCCGCCGTAGGGGTCTGTCTGGCTCTGGTGGTCCTCTGCTCCGCCATGGTGGTCTACTATCTGGCTCTGGTGGTCCTCTGCTCCGCCGTGGTGGTCTACTGTCTGGCTCTGGTGGTCCTCTGCTCCGCCGTGCTGGTCTACTATCTGGCTCTGGTGGTCCTCTGCTCCGCCGTGGTGGTCTACTGTCTGGCTCTGGTGGTCCTCTGCTCCGCCGTGGTGGTCTATTGTCTGGCTTTGGTGGTCCTCTGCTCCGCCGTGGTGGTCTACTGTCTGGCTCTGGTGGTCTTTCATTTTTGGTACTCGCCGATATTGATATTTTCACAGCATTTGTAAAAAAAAATTTATATTGGGTACAGAAATAAAATAATAATAATAATAATACTGTATGAATCATGTTAGTTGGCTTCATTTAGCAAACAGATATTATCTTCAGTTATTTCCACACTTAATTATGCCTGTTAAAATGTATTGTATAAGCTTTTGTTACTTTCATTGTTCATTTTAATGGCGCATTAGAGCTGCTCCATTGCAGCAGCTCAATACTGTAATCACAAAATTTGTCCTAAAATAATGCAGGGAACCACTCGTTATACATTATACGAGTATGCGCATGCTATTTTGGTGATGTAATTTGCATCACACGCAGTGTACACGGACACTCGTTTACGAGTAAAAACCAAATATACTTTGGCCTTAAAGCAAGCTAAACATACGCAGCATGCACCAATTGTGTTGGTGCAGAGAGAGAAACTTACAGCCTAGCGCATTTCACCCAGTCTGCTAGTTTCACTTCTGCTTTAAATAAAGTTGTGTATGCTTGATGTTTAAAATAAATGCTGTTTATAGTGAATGTCCCTATAATTTTGTTTGTTTTATATTTATGATTTAGTTTTAATCCAAATGCATGTGCTAATGGTGCGAACAGTAATCAAGATCATGCAACAGAAGTGCGCGCTCTCGGACTCTCTCTCTCTCTCTCCTTACCATCAAATAATTTTAGTAACTTGTCCATTGTTTTACTTACTTGCTTTTGACATATCCGACCGAGCTACAAACTTTCCAGTGTTGTTTTTGAGATATTCACTCAACAAGCTTGCGCATCTGTGCCGCCGCGCGCTCAATCCACTCAGCACGCTCTGCTTATCAGCTCGGGCACATCCGCTATGCAGGCATGAATATTGAATGTTTAACATTATATTAATTACTTACATGTACTTCATAGACATCCTTAATCTCTAATAACTCCATTCTACTCTCTGGTGTTCTGTTTTCAGCGTTTCTTTTTCTGGACACAGCTCTATTCAGACGCTGTTTGGTATCGGCTTTTGGTATCGGGGCATTTTTACGAGTATGAGTACAAGTACAGGAGCACAGTATCAGGCCATACCAGTATCGGTATCGGTGCATCCCTAGTGAATTTTCTGTATTTCAGACAGGACCACATTGGCAAGTTACTTGAGTTTATTGAAACACAATTTATCTTTGGTAGTATGGTTCCTATGGGGGTTCTTTGCTCCAGAATAAATTGAACATACAAGAGCTTTAACATTAACCCCCCGGAACCATCAGCTTGGAGGTACATAACAATTAAGACACTTAGTAATGTCTTTAAAAGCGCACGGTGGTAATCTTGTATATGTGCAGTGGACCGTCTATACTGTAGCTTGGTTATGAGTATGTGTCTCTCAGCAGTGAGGTCCATGGCAGCCGGGACTTGGAAGGTACATAACAATTAAGACACTTAGTAATGTCTTTAAAAGCGCACGGTGGTAATCTTGTATATGTGCAGTGGACCGTCTATACTGTAGCTTGGTTATGAGGATGTGTCTCTCAGCAGTGAGGTCCATGGCAGCCGGGACTTGGAAGCCTTAGTGATCTGAAACAAAAGAAGACGACAACCAGAAGGTGCACAGTAATATGCTTATGCTTAAAACGGGAGGGAGGGAGGGTTGCGAGCAGTTTGAGCATACTTACTGAGCAGTAATGCCACGTATATATGTCCCGTGTCTAATAGGAGAATGGTAGTGATTGGAACGATTTGACAGCTGACCGCGTCAGCTGGTCGCAGCCTATGCCTACGTGGCCTGTCTGAACTAACGCTGTGCTCGATTTCAGACAGGACCCCTTTGGCAAGTTACTTGAGTTTATTGAAACACAATTTATCTTTGGCGGTATGGTTCCTATGGGGGTTATTTGCGCCAGAATAAATTTAACATACAAGAGCTTTAACATTAACCCCCCAAACATAATAAGAGGTATTAACTTGCCCGAAGAGGAAACCCCCAAAACCATCCTTGTTCCATTCCTGCAAAGAGAAAAGACAATGTTATGAGATATTCTTGATGTAGCTTACTGGCTAGCGGAGGGGTATTGTCCCCTCTAAAAAGGGAGAGAATAGCAGGCCCCTCTTTAATTTTAAGTAGCAAAGGGTGTTCTCTCCAGCGGGAGAAAACAGCAGTCCCCTTTTTTTTTTGCAAAGCTTTGCGAGGGACTGTGGCTGGCCCCAAATATGCATCAGTGGTGTTCTCTCCAGCAGGAGAAGCACAAGAACAAAGCAGCATATCCCTGAGATTGGCATGAGGGGTAGGAGAGCAGCGTGCCCCTTATGGTATCGTGATACTACAAGATGCAGAGAATTTAAATTTTTTTTATATGGAAGAGCTGCTCAAGGCTTTTTGCGCTAGTATTACATCTTGAGTTGAAGGCCTAATGTATCGTTGATACGCTGATGATGACCACCGACCCATTGCTTTGATCATGGGTATGGAGACTGTTGAAGCTGCGGTGGTTGCCGCGCCTATGAGGAATGAATGGCTGGTATAAAGCGCGGGGTCCATGACGCAATGGAGGCATGCGGTTCGGAGATGTGAGGCGAACCAATGCTTGGACATAGCTTTTCTTTTCTCTGTGATGAAAAGTGGATCTGTAGGATTGGATTTACGGCGTGAGCTTACCAGCCGGTTCATGGCTGTGAGGGGACAGTATCCATGGTTGGTTCTAGAAATGTTGATAGTACTTCTGTTATTATCGCTGTCTGTTTTGGAATGGATAGATGGAAAGGTAATCTGTGTGAAATTATATGTCTTTGATTGTGAGGTCGTGTGAAGGGTCAAATATTTTGGTGTTAATTGTGAATTCTCCTCCTCTGAGGAATCCATAATAGGCGGTGAGGAACGCTGCTTCCAGAAGCAAGTTTGTGTGCGGAGTGAAAAGACCTGATCTTAATTTATCCACCATCATGTTCACCTGTGAGAGAGACAGCGGTAGTCATTTATCTGGAAATGCTGGGCTTTCCTTTTTTAACCCGTTAAGGAGAAGGCATATGGAGGGATTTTGTAACAGACTTTGAGAGGAAGGATCTAAACATCTAATGTGGAATTGAATGCCTGAGATCATAATCTTGATGGTGGAAGGCTTAAGCTTTCTGGATTTAAAGCAGTGCGTAATGAAAGCACATATAATAGGTATGTTAGCAGGGAGTTTAGGCACTGAGAAAGCATTGCAGAAATCTGAAAAAGACGACCACGCCGAGTCATAAGTTTTAAGTGTCGTTTTTGCTAGCTCTGATCTCATGTAGTGTGCGGCTGTTTTAAGGTATTTTTGCAATGTTGCATTCAGTCTAGGACTGTTTGACTGAAGTCCGGGCAGCCCAGTCGTGATGCAGCATCTCCCGGACACAGGCGTTTGAATTCCTGGAAATTAAACCGAGACAGAGAGTCAGCTATTTTATTATCCAGTCCAGGTATGTGAGTAGCTTTAATTGTAAAATTGTTCATAACTGAGATCCAGGTTAGACGCCTGAGAAGACGGTTAATGAAAGGCACAGAGGAGCAACCCTTGTTAGTAATGTTCACTATGGCTTCGTTATCAGAAGGTTTTACGGCCGGTAGATCGGGGAAGAGAAGATACTGCGTTGGTAGTTGGGGGCTGCGGGTCTTGATTGACTTCTTGTAAAAGAGTCAAGAGCTGATCATGATTCAGATCCATAGGCACTTCTACACTGAGAGAGTACAAGTTGGACAAGATCGTTTCTTTGGGCCATTCATTGATGGAGAAATGATTCCTTGCTGCTATCCTAGAGCTGCGTCTCACTAGCTGGGTTGGATCGACGTCTTCAGTGTAATGATCCAGGATCTCATCCGGGGACTCTTCGGATAGGATTTGTCCTAGGATGTCCGAAGTATCCATGACCAGGAAGCAGCAGGTAAGATGTGAAAGAAATAATGTAAATGTAATTTTCATGCTGTTAATAGCTGTATCGCCAAGCTTGCGAGCAGTTTGAGCATACTTACCGAGCAGTAATGCCACGTATATATGTCCCGTGTAATAGGAGAATGGTAGTGATTGGAGCGATTTGACAGCTGAGTGACCTGCGTGGCCTGACTGAACTAACGCTGCGCTTGATTAGGGATGGTGTTTGGTAAATGCACCATTTACTTTAGTAAACAATACACACAATTACCATGAGTGTTAATTAAGACATTTACATTTTTTATTACAACATTTAGTCATATTGAAGACATTCAGTTACATAAAGGCTGAAAAATGCATTCGAAGAGGACTATGGACATGGACTATATTGCTCCATGCACTACATGCACAACTGAGTGTGATGCACCAGGGAAAGATCAACATGAATCCTGTACTGTATAATAAGCAAGATGAGCATGGACATTACTGATGTTTAGCACCTGAAGATGACAAAGATTGGACATTTTTGACATAGAGATATCATGATTTGTGTGGCTTTTATACCACTGCACTGTTTGCACCTTGTCTTAATGAATGACGCATTGACTTTGTGTGATAGTACAATGAAGTGTCACAATATGTATTGGATGTTTAAATTGGTGTCTTAGTTTACTGTCAACATTGTATTGTTGCTCCTGATCTAATTAAATATATGGAGCCCAATCAGCCCATTCCAAAAAGGCACTGATCTAGCTTTTTTGAGGGGTCTATTCTTATTCTAAGATAACTATGACTTGCAACTTACTTATTAACAAGTTGTTGTCAGCAATGTAACTCAGCACAGTTTGTTGTGAATGATGAGAATAGATCTGTGTATGTTTTACTGCCCTTCCATCCCCAGGGGCCCAGTAGAGTCCCCTGGAAGAACAATTAACATTTCAAATGGCTTTAAATCAAAGTTAAGCATTTTTTAATTTGGATTAACAGATAGTCCAATCACAGCGAAGTCTGCGAGTGCCAAGAGAACTTCAAAGCCAATGGCAACCCAGTTGAGCATAGGCGTCACACTTACTTGTCCATATATGGTCATCTATGACAGGATCTTCCAAGTTCTTGTGGTGAATGGACAGATAATCAGTTAAAGATTTATTTGTCTCCACTCAATATACAACTGCAACAACAGATTGCATCGTGTGGTTAACCTGATGCAGCAATAGATTTGTTGATTACAGTGTTTTGTTTTGTTTTCAAACAAGGGTGTAATAGTTCCCATCATATACATTGTTTACACTTATATTAATTAAGTTACAATATTTAAACTCAAAAGTGTGCATATACTGTGTGAAAAATAAATTTAAAAAGTCAAAATGTTTAATTTGCTTACAAAAAAAACAGCTCTGATAATTATTCAAACATGCAATATTTTTCTACTAGTCAATATTGCTTCTGTAACATTTACAGTGTATTTATAGTATTAAAAGTATACAATGAATCACTTTTATGTTTTCTGGAAATGGAGCCTACAAACTTGCCATTCTTAGCTCTGCCAGTTGAACTACAGGAATCTAAAAAATGAAAAACATTAAAAAAAATAATAATAATAATTTCCCAATCTTTATTGATATGTCAGACTTTTCCAAGACAAACATAGTGCCCAGAACAGCACTATCTCTCCAGTTTGTCGTAATTAATGGGTACATGGAAACAAATATATGTAACTAAGAAATATGCAATATAAACCCCATTTAAAAAACATTGTCTAATATTCAAAAACAAAAAGAGAATTTGCTTACAAAAAATGTCATGATGCCAAATAATATTTTACAAACCAGGAGTTTCAAGGCTCCAGTTGAAAATATATTATTTTCTTCCCTTTAACAAACAAATGGGCAAAAAATGATTAAGAACAATATTTCAATATTTTATAATTTTTATTCTTCTGTGTAACGAATCAGCTCATGGGAAATATGAATAATAAATCATAACTAGTTATAATTAATTATGAATATTTTAGATCCACTGTAGATTTTTAGCTGACCTCTCAGGGTCAACTGTCTTGTCAATTCTAAGAACGTTAATTTCCTTCAGCTCATAAGAGAGAGGTAACATTGATCTTGGCAAAGTTTTAACCTTGAAATTATATGACACCAGACAATCCTTATTTATAAATGAAACATGGATTTTATTGGCTATTCTAGATTACATAAAACTAAACTAATACACACAAAAATACACACACACATGTACAGGTTCTTAGGATGTGAGTTGACAGAGTTTCATAGTTCTACCTCGTTTTCACGAATGATGTAGGTTCACCTGAGAGAACTCACACGCAGAGAATTTTTCTTAATTTTACTGCTTCTCTAAATTCACCAGTTCAGCAGATCGAAGATTTTGTTTGTACTTGCGTTTTGCTTGGTTGACAGCTGAAAGCTGAGGTGATTCCGTCGCTGACACGGGCTTCCTGGATGTCTGTTGAGGGAACCCCGCTGCTGATTGGTCGGTTGCGGTGACGTCGGAATGATGTTTGAATGACGTTCTTTTGGGGAAGCCCTCTTGGAGTGGTTGGTTGCCAGTTTACGGAAGAGGCTTCAGCAGTCCTGCTAAAAGCCTGAGTTTGCAAGACTTTGAAGATCGTGTTTCTCTGAAGTGTTTGAGTTCTTAGATGGTCTCGCT
>NW_015506405.1:346904-347392 GCF_001515645.1 Sinocyclocheilus grahami
TACCTCATCAAAAGAAAAAGAAAAAGAAACAGTGGGAATTGTTCCTAGTTCTATCTTGGCCTACATTGTGTTGAACAGTAGCTGCCCTTCCATGTATTAGGTCTGGCACTGAAGAGTGAGGAGAAAGTAGAGAGGAAACAGGGATTAGGCTACTAGTAACCTGTATAACTCATTAAGGAAACAACAGCTGCTAGAACTACTGTAATCCTATACAAAACGCGAAGATGGTGATGGTAAAATAAATAAAATAAGGTAAAAGTAGAACAAAACAAACAAAAGGGGTCCTAATAGCTGTAGGAAATTAAAAGGGAAAGTAAATAAAAAATTAAAAATATAAAAAATAAATAAATAAAAGAAAAATTGATTTAATTAAATCTCAAATTTAATAAAAATCAATTTAGCTGTATTGGTACATTTGTGCCAAACAAATGTAAATAAATGCAATAAAATTAAAGAGAGGTAGAATAAAGTCAAAACAAAAATAAACT
>NW_015506405.1:347696-348105 GCF_001515645.1 Sinocyclocheilus grahami
AAGAAAAATTGATTTAATTAAATCTCAAATTTAATAAAAATCAATTTAGCTGTATTGGTACATTTGTGCCAAACAAATGTAAATAAATGCAATAAAATTAAAGAGAGGTAGAATAAAGTCAAAACAAAAATAAACTATAACAAGTAAAAACCAAAGTATGTGGGGAGGGCCTAACTGAATATGGAGGTGATGGCATCAACAGGAAGTGACACCAGGGGTGACAGGGATAGAGAGAGAGAGAGAGAGAGGAGTGGTTAGAAAGTTACACTTTACACGCCTATCTAGCATTAGTCGTATGCTAACAGCTAGCAGTTGAGGTAAAGGGCTTAGCTTAAGAGTTAACGTTGGTTTACACGCAGTTCTTTGTTTACACACAGGTCTGTGAAGTGGGTGCTGTTGTCAGATTAAC
>NW_015506405.1:348480-358069 GCF_001515645.1 Sinocyclocheilus grahami
GAGAGAGAGAGAGAGGAGTGGTTAGAAAGTTACACTTTACACGCCTATCTAGCGTTAGTCGTATGCTAACAGCTAGCAGTTGAGGTAAAGGGCTTAGCTTAAGAGTTAGCGTTGGTTTACACGCAGTTCTTTGTTTACACACAGGTCTGTGAATTGGGTGCTGTTGTCAGATTAACCGGAAGAGTCTGCTCACACTGTTGCTAGGATCACGTGTTGCTAGGAGACCGATGCAAACTCACACCAGGTCCAAGGGTAGCAGAACTTGCACTGCCGTGAGCATGCATGGGAAACTCATGTGGGGCATAACAGTCAGTTATGACATGTCCCATACAAATTCATTCATTAATCAAAACAGCATATTTACTTCACAGGCAATGGTGGATTCGTAGTTAGCTACGCTAGAATAACACCATTCATTTTACGTAAATGTTTCACATAAACGAATCAAAATGAAATACAATGATACGTAACACATAATAAGGCCTTAAATCAGTGAAATGAGGAGCATCGCTCAGATCACCTACACAGTACTGAAAAAGGGGATTTCTTCGCCCAAAATCAGACCGATTTATTCTGGTACCATTTATATGAGCTGCTAATCTGAGATTTCGTCGTCAGGAAAAAGACCTATGCTGCACTAACACAGAAATTAGGATTTCTTCCCTAAAATCAGGTTAGTTTCTTATTGTATGGTTTAAACGCATTATAGCACTGAAAACTTCTTACTGCTTGTAGGAAGGCGCATTCAAACTATAATTTTATCTGATTTTGATCAGGAACTGGTATGCACATGGAGAAGAAGTTACTAAAACTTATGAGGCAGACACATAAGATTGATTATTGGGTCTGCTTGCAAGCAATGATTAAAACGACGCCACCGTTTTAAATTACTGCTCATCCTGCATAAAGTAGGAACTATTATTTTCCTGGCCATGTGAATGCTGGGATTTTTCTGGCTAGCTTGTCAAGGTCTCTGGGGGTCGCATCATGCGCTGCTGCAGGGATGCTTGGAAGGGACCCCCTCCTCCCTGTGGTTGCTTGAGGTATTATGGTTCTGTCTGCTGAGTTGTTAAGCAGAAAGTGTTGGCTCCCCCCTTCGTAACTTGGTGCATATGAGGAAGTTTGCACTGCTGAGTGAGGATGCAGGAGTAGGGTGTCTCTCCCACTGCGTTTCCTTCCGCAGACACGGAGGTCCCGAGTGGATAACCACACCCACTGGCCTGCGCTGTACTCTGGGCTGGGACGGTGATGCCGGTCGGCTTGAACTTGTTGACGTCTTACAGCGTGTTGTAAGTGATGATGAGCCTGATTCCATGTTTCCTCACTTCTCTGAATCCAGTCATTGACCGTAGGAATGTTAGATGGTTCTCCTGATCAGGGGAATAGGGGTGGCTGATAACCCAGGATACACTGAAACAGAGTTAAGCCAGTGGAAGGTTTGCGAAGAGAGTTCTGAGCATATTCGGCCCACATTAGAAATCTGCTCCAGTTTAGCTGATTCTGACTACAATGAGATTGAACGAATCTGGTAAATTCCTGATTAAGTCTTTCCACCTGTCCATTGGATTGAGGATGGTAGCCTGAGGTGAGGCTCAGATTGAACTCCAGCGCTTTGAAGAAAGCTGACCACAAATGGGAGATGAATTGGGGACCTCGGTTGGAAACTACGTCCTCAGGTAGACCGTAGTAACGAAAGACTAGCTCACATAACCGTTCGGCGGTTTCCAGAGCGGTGGGTAGCTTAGGCAGAGGATTGAGGCGACAGGCCTTCGAGAAACGGTAAATGACAGTGAGGACTGTGGTATGGCCATTAGAATTGGGTAAATCAGTGATTAAATCAATGGCGATATGTGACCAGGGACGTTGAGGTATAGGTAGTGGGTGGAGGAGCCCAGCCGGTAACAGGTGGGATGAATTCTGTGTGTTGCAAATTCGCAGTGTCTTTTCTCAAAGATGCCCACCAAAATCGATTCTGAAGAAGTTGGATGGTCGTGTTGATACCCAGGTGACCTGAGCGGGAGGAATCTCCAGTTCAGAATTAGCCTGCTCGATTTCGATAATAATGTCCCATTGAATAGGTGACACAATGAGAGTGGGGGAAATTACGTTCTCTGGCCTCTTGGAGTCAGGATTTTCTTCAAATTGTCGTGATAAAGCATTTGCTTTGGTGTTCTTAGAACCTGGCCTATAAGTGACAGTGAAATCGAATTTGGAAAAGAATAGAGACCACCTTGCCTGTCGTGGATTTAGTCTTCTGGCCGTTCTCAGGTCAGTCAGAATGGTGAACGAATGCTTAGCCCCCTCCAACCAATGATATACTCACTCATACTCATTTACTAAGTGCAGCTTTCATGGCCAATAGTTCCTTGTCACTGACATCATAATTTATCTCCGCTGAGCTCAGTTTGCGTGAATAAAAGGCACATGGGAACATCTTCGCTGGCGAGCCTCGGTGTTCTGACAACACGGCCCCTAATCCGTGGTTGGAGGCGTCAACCTCAACTATGAATGGTCAATTGGGATCAGGATGGTGCAAGATGGGAGCGTTGGTGAATCATTGCTTTAGTCTTTTAAAAGCCTCCCGGGCAGTGGGTGACCAGTGAAGATGACTAGAGCCCTTCCTTGTCATATTAGCGGGCAGCCACTGAACTGAACCCTCTGATAAATCGTCGATAGAAGTTGGCGAATCCCAGAAAACGTTGCAAACACTTGACTGTGGATGGTACTGGCCAATTCACCACTGCGTTTACCTTGTTCTCATCCATAGCCACCCCCTCACGGCTTATCACGTAGCCCAGGAATGAAAGAGAAGTCAGATGAAACTCGCACTTTTCGGCTTTGGTGTAAAGCTGACGTTCAATTAGGAGTTTGAGAACTGCCCTGACATCCTGTATATGTTCTTCGTGGGATTCTGAGTAGATCAGGATATCATCAATGTAAGCAATAACATTCCTGTTGAGCATGTCTCTGAATACATCGTTGATAAAGGACTGAAAAACTGACAGACTGTTGACTAGGCCGAAGGGCATTACCTGATATTCATAGTGTCCGGTGATAGTAGAGAAAGCCGTCTTCCATTCGTCTCCAGCATGGATCCGAATAAGATTACACGCACTGCATAAGTCTAGTTTTGTGAAGAATTAAGTGGTTCTCAGCTGTTCCAGCGCGGAGGGTACCAGAGGGAGAGGGTAGCAAAATTTAATGGTCAGATTGTTGAGATCCCGATAATCAATGCAAGGACGAAGCCCGCCATCCTTCTTCGTCACGAAGAAAAGCCCCACTGATGCTGGAGAGGTAGAGGTTTGAATAAAGCCTTTAGTCAACTTCTCCTTGATATACTCATTCATAACCTCTGATTCTGGTTGAGATAAAGGAAATATGCGACCTCTAGGGGGGTTAGAGCCAGGCAGAAGATCAATCGTGCAATCTGAGGATCTGTGTGGGGGGTAGTTGTGATGCCTTGATCTTGCTGAAATCTTCACTCAGATCATGATAAACACTGGGCAGTTCCAGGATCTTGGTTTCGTTGACGGTAACTATTTGGAGAGGCAGTGGTTTGATGGTAGTGATACAACGAGAAAAACAGTTCTCGTTCCAACTGGTTATCTGAGAGTCTTGCCATGAGATGTTAGGGTTGTGTTTACGAAGCCAAGGCAATCCTAGAATGATGGGTGCATGAGAAGTTGAAAGGATGTCAAATTGAATAGTCTCTTGATGAAGAACTCCAGTTCTCATAGTAAGTTTCGTGGTGAGGTGAGTTATCCGTCAGGTGCCTCCCAGAAACGCTGAAGGAAGTCTGCAAACGTGGGAAATGGAAATCCGCTATCTCTTCATAGTGCTGTCATCCATTCCAGAGCTTTTCCTGTGAGTAGCAAACAAAATAAATTGTCCCCTCCTCTGTGGCATATAGGGCTGGTTGCTGGTTAACGAACAGGGTACACTGAAGAAGAAACCCCTTGCACTGGGCTGGATTCCCGTCGTACTTCTCAGGAAATGCCAAGCAGGGATTGACGCTGGGTGTAAGTGTTGACGTGGCAGCAATGGCAGCGCTAGTCGAGAGCATAGAGAGTTCGGGTGGTGATACATGGAGCATTTGAAGTGTTTTGACTAATTCCTCGGTGAGTGAAGTAAGTTTCTGCAGCTGATGGTGATGAGTCGCTAGCTGTGATGCTTGAGCAGACAGTTCAAATGAGAGATGATAAATCGCTGCTGGATCTTGAGTTGGTGAAGTCTTCTGTAATGATTCATCACTACGGCTGGGATCCATTTGTAGTTTTATTTGAGAAGTAGTCGTACAGGCAGAGGTCAGAACACAGACAAGGCAATATAGCAGAGCAAGCTGAGGGGTAAACAACGGTCCAAAAGCATTAATCCAACAACCATAGCAAAAGTCCAAAAGGCAGGTCGAAAAGGATCAAAAAATGTCAGACAGGCAAGGTAACAACAAAAGACAATCCAAGGATACACAGAGAACGCTCCGTAATGTCAGTACTCTAGTAAAAAAGATCAGTACTCTGGTGATGGGGCCCTCTGATGGCCCGAAGAGGGAGTCACGGAAGAGCTCTCCGTAACAGAAACGGTGTCATTCGGTCATTTCTGCACCTATCTATCATTTCATAAATGCTTATTTTCCTCAGTCACTTAAAATCGCTGCAGTTACCCCAGTTCTCAAGAAACCCAATCTCGATGCCAGAGGTGGACAAAGTACACAACTCCATTATTTGAGTGAAAGTACAGATACTGATGATCAAATATTACTCAATTACAAGTGAAAGTTGTAAAAACTTTTTTACTTAAGTAAAAGTACAGAAGTACTTGCTTTTAAAAGTACTTAAAGCTGCAGTCCGTAAGTTTTTGCCTCTTTGTCGCCATCTCTGTTTGAAAACCTGGAATTGCAGCTGTGTGCGGAATTATCTAGCTTGCGTGGGTTGTGAGTGGGCGCGGCTCCAGCGCGGATTAATCTGATGTTCTGAAGAGTATGTGTAGCAGTCAGTCACCACACTGGTGTGGATATTTACTGTACTTCGCAATCACAGATTCTAGCCTACGTCTTGGATTATGACCCAAATAAGAATTTTCAACGTATACTGCTATCTGAACAAGTAAGTAACAAGTTTGCCACGTTTGTTCTGACCAACTGAGGAAAAAAGCATTACCATAAGTTTAGCTACCAATAGGGATGGGTACCGAAACCTGGTATTTAATCGGTCCCGGGGCTAAATTATGAAAGTCCGGAGTATCGATAAGCTCTGACGTTAACGGTTCTGCTATCGGTACTGGAGAAATTAATAAAACACATACATTTATTATTGCTGTTCAGGTGCATCTCAATCAATTTGAATGTCATGGAAAAATTCATTTATTTCAGTAATTCAACTCAAATTGTGAAACTCATGTATTAAATAAATTCAGTGCACACAGACTGAAGTAGTTTAAGTCTTTGGTTCTTTTAATTGTGATGATTTTGGCTCACATTTAACAAAAAACCACCAATTCACTATCTCAACAAATTTGAATACTTCATAAGACCAATAAAAAAAACATTTTTAGTGAATTGTTGGCCTTCTGGAAAGTATGTTCATTTACTGTACATGTACTCAATACTTGGTAGGGGCTCCTTTTGCTTTAATTTTCCACGACATTCTAATTTATTGAGATGCACCTGTATATACACATTATCTTGTCAATTCTATCTCAACACAGTCGCCAGCTGTTTTTCAAACATTCCTCTATGATGCATTTTTGCTATTCCCAATTCAGAAGCGAGATCGCACCCACTCGGAGGAGCTTCAGCACACGGAACATGAAAGCCCTGCTCAATTATGATAGAAGAGAGAACTAAACATTCAAACATCTGCTTATACTTTAGGCCTGTGGCTGTTTTATTAAGCTCATTTTATTTTTTATTTCGATTTTGGCTTCGAAGGATTATACAAAAGAAGACATGAGGTAAAGCTATTAAAAACTAGCTGCGTTTCGTATTGCGCAACGTCTTTCCCTTCACAGCGGTGCGCATTCGTTCCTCCCTAAAACCCTAACTTAACGTCAGAATCAGCTCAATCGGTGATTGTTGTAAGACGCCGTCTTTACTGTTGCTAAATTGCAGGACATGTTTATTAATAAAAATGTTGAAAGCACAATCCGCACAAGCGACGCTGTTCCTCTTGCTGAAATGTGTGTGCGCTGCACGCTCCAAATGGACAAACTAATTACACTTTGAGCTTCGGGCGCATGGCCAATCGATCAAATACACACAAAAATATTTCAAAATGGCCGGCTTGGAGAGTATTTACTTAAACACAGTTTATGTCTTAAAGGCGCAATAGGAGATCTTGGAAAATGCTAACTTTAGCCTGATAGCACTGAAAGCGAATGTCCCACCCTCCCTGCAATCGCCGTTCAAAGCCACGCCCCCTGAATGCATATACGCGCACTCACAGACCAGAGTACCAGAGACAACATTACTACAATAGGCTACATCAGCGGTTCCCAATTTCAGCCCATGTTCCGAAGTGAAGTAAACTTCAATGTATTTCCCCCGCTCAGTGAGGAGGGAGCAATGAACACTGTGTAGGGATCATATCGATCGGAATGCACGTAGCATTTCTAACGAGCTGGTTATTTGAATCGGGTGTGTTAACTAAGCGAGACATTCAAAATATGCAGAGCGGGGGGCGCGAGGACTGGATTAATCGCTGGGCTACATTATGCATCATTCACTGGTGAGAAATACCAGGAAGGAAGATCGGGTTGTTGATGTTTGCCTGCCATCCTCGCTCTGTCTGCACAGCGTGCGTGAACGTTCTGATGACGTGTCCTGTCTGCCTGTCTGATACATAAGTTGACAGGCAGGTAGGAAAGCTTATTAAAATGCTCGGACCGAGCGTTTTGATTGGATGAACATTTCTTGGTCCTACGCCTTCCACAAAATATATAAATACAGATGAATACATTTAGACCACTTAACTTAATGATTGCTATCGGGATGTGAAGAGATTTTCAACCAGCATAACAAAAAATGTTTCTGAAGACAATCACCTATTACACCTTTAAGTGGAGGAGAACAGTTGGGAGAAAATCCAATGTGTGTCAATATATTGTCTTAAAGTGACAGACTGGCACCTGGGCCATCAAAATGCAAATCTGCTCTTAATCTGAATAACGTTATAGTTTTAATAAGCATTAATCTATCAATACATACACTGAAAACTATGCAGTGTTAATTTACATTTGATTACTTTTAGATTTCTTTTGTAGGCTATTACTTACCTGAACAGTAATGTTAGTAGAACTTCATGGAAAAATGAAAGCAGTTTATTTCATTTAATTTGTATATTTGTTTTATTGTATTTGTCAGTTTGTTTTACTTTGTTTCTTTGTTCATGTTCAGCTACCAATGGTGATTAAATCTAAAGATCGGTTAGCTCATATCACATCAAAACATTCAAATTATTATTATTGTTATACTATGTTTTCAAATGATTAATGTTAACAACATCAGCATTGGTGACTATGAGTAGTGTGTGTAGTACGTGTAGATTTCAATTTCTGCAAGGTCTAATCTAATTGTCATACTCTTCGAATTTCATTTTAAGAAATTCTTTTAGCCCAAAAAGCAAATTATGCTTCCTTCGAACTGGTTTTCTTTAAAATACAAATCTTTGTAATCCCAGGCCATCTGTAATCAGAAGCATATTTATAACTGAAATATAGGCTAATTTAATTTCATTCATATGTGTTTCATAAACACAATCCTTTCTGGATTACAATTCACTATCAAAACGATACATTTAATAATTCTGGCTGCTGTGAGAAAAGGCTATAAATGATCGACCACCTGCAGGATCCTCACATGCGATAGCCTACTAGCCGGGACAACTTCTTTATGTTTACAGAAGTGACGTAACGATGCAGTGCCATGCTCGAATTTCCCGCGAAAACCTACCCGTACCACTCAAAATAGAAAACATTATTATAAGATAACCGTTGTGAATCGGGCTAAAGTAAGGCGATAGTTTTGAACACTGGCTGGTTATGTACTTGCTCAAATATTGATTTCGGATCATTTTAACCAAAAAAAGTTACGGACTGCAGCTTTAAGACCCAAAAGTAAATTTCCTTTTTTTTATGTCAATGTTTTATTATTGTTGTATGTAATACAATGCTTCAGTTGTATCTTAAGCAACTTACAATGCATTACACCTACTGAATACACTGACTAGCTTGCAGTATCTTTGGAATAACAAACTTTTTCGAAAGTAAAAAAATTACAGAAATGAAAGTGAGTTAACAAAAAAATAAAAGATTTAACACCCCTCCCCACCCCCACAAAAGCAGCATGGTAATGAATCTCACACAGCAACACAACACAACTGATGTATAACTCATATCCCAGCAACACACCTGTAGTTGTATAACTTTACAAAAGTAACACTGCTTTAACAAAAATGCAAAACAGCAACATTTATTTAATCAAAAAAATAAATCTTTATCAAAAATCCTGGGAAAATCACTTCACGTAACCCTACAAGAGTGACAAAAGTCACGTTTTAGAGAAGAAAAAAAATCACCCACTGCCTTTTCAGGCTGCTACATAGTAACGACTTTCTACTTCGAGGACTTTGATAGAAATGTAGTGGAGTGAAAACTACACTATTTGTCTATCAAAAGTTTTCAGGAAAAAAATTACACTCAAGTAAAGTACAGATACTCAAAAAGTGTACTTAAGTACAATACTCAAGTAAATGTACTTTGTTACTGTCCACCTCTGCTCGATGCTACAGTTTTATCCAATTATCGTCCCATTTTAAACTTACCATTTATTGCTAAATTATTGGAGAGTACTGTAGCTTCCCAGCTTCAAGTCTTTCTATCAGACTCTGTTCCATGTCTCGTGTTGTGTTTTCCTCCCCCACGTTCTCCAGTATGATTATTATGCCCATATTTGGTTTTTCCTGTCCCTATTTAGTTCTATTGGTTCAATCTCGTTTGCCTCCTTTTATTTGATCCCAGGTGTGTCCCATTCGTTTCTGTGTATTTAATGTTCTGCACCTCGTTTCCCATCCGCTGTTAAATGTAATTTCGTGTTCTGTGCTTCCCGTGTTCCCAGTTTTGTTTTCATTAAAGACTTTGGAATTTGCTTTACTCCTTGTCTCCTCGCTCCTTTGTTCCCCTGCTCCCAGTGTGAATCGTGACACTTTCCTAGTGGCAAATAATTTCTTTGGCCCATTTCAGTCCAGCTTTCATCCACAACATAGTACTGAAACTGCCCTTGTAAAGGTAGTGAATGATTTATACTACACTTGCGACACTGGCTCTCTGTGTTTACTTCTGTTACTTGACCTCAGCTCTGCCTTCGATACCATCCCTCATGATTTGCTTATCTCTCGTCTTTCGGCTGTGGGTATATCTCGTACTGCTCTTTCTTCATACCTATGTGACAGACAGTTTTACATTTCTGCTCAGGATTTTAGATCCCCTACTGCCCTCCTGAATCAAGGCGTTGCCCTATAGCAGCAGTGGCGAACTCCGGTCCTGAAGAGCAGCAGCCCTGCAGAGTACAGCTCCAACCCTAATTAAAACTCACCTG
>NW_015506406.1:0-318 GCF_001515645.1 Sinocyclocheilus grahami
TGCCAAGCCCCAGTGAAGTACTGCTGTGGTCCAGTATTAATGATAAATCATTGTCTGATGATGGATATCACAGTATACTGACTTGAGAATAATTTTCCCTAATAACATTCCATCAGTCATGTCATGTATTTTTTTACTGCCACCTTTCAGTATAAGAATTAGTGATGCCAGATTTGTGACTAAAATATTTATCTAATAAGTTAATATACAATTCTACATTGTAAGGAGCAACACTTTCAAATGTCAGCTATTATTTATCTGCGATAAAGCAGCTCTTTTTATGTATGCAATCTTTATTCGACTCTACTACAGGTAAAA
>NW_015506406.1:6851-7303 GCF_001515645.1 Sinocyclocheilus grahami
CTTGAGTGTCAGTGTAACAAAAGACAAATGCAAAAATCTTTATGGTCAGATGAAATCTTTATGGCCAGATGGTAGTTTTTAAAAATGTGAACTATAATTATGAAGACTTGCTTCTTAATTAGCACAGACAGCCAGTTTGTGGGAAGTGTTTTCCTTGCAGAACTCTACAAATGTAGTCCTTCTTACCTATGATTGGACTAAAAACAGATTGATATGTGATGCCAAGAGCTTTGAGATTCCCTCCAGTGGTCCAAGGTTGCTTGGGTCGGGAGAGTAACTTGGTGAAAGGCTGCAGTTCAACACCTACAGACACAGATATAAAGTTAACTTAAGGAAATATTACTTTTATACCAATTTTGGCCACCTGAAATACTAAAACAATTTAAAAAACAATACCTTTAAATAGCTTATAGTGAATGTTGTAGATTTGATTAGAATGGTGAATCTAGTCC